>NW_015164198.1:729215-822489 GCF_001447785.1 Gekko japonicus
GAAAGGAATCAATTAAGCTCAAGATTCACAAAAGATAAAAAAATAGATTTCTACAACACAGAAACGCAGTTTGATAAAGTATGGTTGAAAGGGAAAGACAAACTGATCCAAAAAATCTATAACTTTTTGTTAGAAGAAGAATTAAAAGAGGAGTTGAAAAAACCGACAATGATTAGTTGGGAAAAAGACTTAGGTCGAAATATAGAGGGAGCGGAATGGATAAAAACCTGGAAATCAATCAAGTTACTTAGAGCAACTTCCTATAAAGAAAACATAATAAAAATGATATATAGGTGGCACTGGACGCCAGACAGGTTGCAAAAATGGTACACAAATATTTCTGGATCCTGTTGGAGATGCAAACATAATATCGGAACGTATTTCCACATATGGTGGAAATGCGAAAAAATACAAAAATTCTGGAAAACTGTTAAACAGATGTTAATGGAAATTACAGGGAAAGACTTAGCCTTGACTCCAGAGCTCTTCTTATTGAATGTCACACCTGACGGGCTAAAATTTAATGAGAAGTGTATTGTTGTATATGTCATTACAATGTCCAGGATTTCTATTGCTAAAAACTGGAAATCTGATAAGTTGCCGAGTAGGGATGACTTGACCAATATTCTCTATGACGTAATTGAGATGGACAAGCTTAATATGTTTTTGGCGGGTAAAACAGAAGAACAATTTAACCTGAAATGGCAAAAAGCCATAAAATGGTACGAAGAAAGAGGTTGATTCAACCCCCAAATGTATGAAATGGTAATGTGATTATATGTAAAGTTGGGAAATCTAAAATAAACTTATTAAATAAAAAAAAAAGTTTGATGGGGTGCGACCTTCGTGAGTCGCCATTCACAGGAAACAGATATATTTTATATGCTTTCAAGAGGACCAGGTGCTTTACCCCAATCAGGACATTCTTGCAGCTGAGACTTGGTGATCTTCCACTCATCCTAGGCCAGGGGTGGCCAAACTTGTTCACTGTAAGAGCCACATAGAATATATGTCAGATGTTTGAGAGCCACAAGACATGAACAAATATTATACACACGTTTTTTATTGGAAAATATGCAGATTTGCTTTTTACTAACATTAAATGAGATTGTCAAAAATAAAAACCAAAAGGGTAAAACCAGATATTGATAAAGATATTTATTTGTCCAATGATATTTATTGATTTGCTAATTATATTTATTTGTCTGAGAGAGAGAGACAGAGAGAGAGAGGTGGAAAGAAAGAATGAAAGAGGTGGAAAGGGCATGACTGCCCTTCACTTCCCCAGCCACTCAGCTGGAAGCCACACAATACGCATGTGAAAGAGCCGCATGTGGCTCCCGAGCCACAGTTTGGCCACCCGTCCTAGGCATTTCTCTTCAGGTAAATTCATTCAACACAATGTATGGGGAACTCTAGTCACAAATGAGCTCTTTCTTTAAGTAAAGGTAAAGGTAAAGGTTTCCCTTGCTCGAAAGCCAGTTGAATCTGACTCTAGGATTGCGGGGCTCATCTCCGTTTCAAAGCCAGCGCTGTCCGAAGACGTTTCCGTGGTCATGTGGCCGGCATGACTAAACACCAAGGTGCACGGAACGCTGATACCTTCCCACCGAAGTGGTACCTATTTATCTACTTGCAATTTCTTGCTTTCGAACTGCTAGGTTGGCAGGAGCTGGAACTAGAGACGGGAACTCACTCCGTCATGCGGCACCTGGGTCTCAAACTGCTGAACTAGCGACCTTCCACAGCCTGCAGTTCAGCGTCTTAACCACTTGAGCCACCGCAGCTCTTTCTTTACAAGCCACCAAAGCATCCCTCAAAGGCCTTCCTCCCCCACGGTGCTGAGGGAAGTCAGGAAACCACCACAATGCCAAGAAGTCCAGCTGGCTCAGGCTTCCCTTTGCTGCTTTCTCAAGCTTTCCAGCTTCTCCCCCTCTTGATGGGATAATTTCTGGGACTAATGTCTTGAAATAAGCTGTAGGATCATTGCCATGGTATGAAATAATGAGAAGGAAATGTTTGACAAGCAAGGGAGTGAGAAGGAAATCTTACTGCCAACTAAATTTGATGATTAAACCTAATTTTGCTATTGGGGATGGCATGTGGATGCTGATCAAACTTTTATTTTCCTGGATGTGCCTGGCAGAAGATGTCTCTTGCGATAGGAAATGTCAGCTTCTTATGCTGCTCTGGCTGAAGCCCTTCACACGCTTGGCTGGAAGCGACCCCCAATGAACTCATTTGCGTTTACTTGGGAGTAAAAACATGCTTTGGGTGTATCAGTTTGACCTTCTGTTTTTCATAGCCACTGCAACCCATTAGAAAAATTTTGCAGACTTTTTATTATGGCTTGAATAGGCTAAACCCGCAGAAGAAAAACACTGGAAAGTCACGCAGGAAACATTTAAAAGCAAACATTTGGGCATCTTTTTCATCTCCCTCCCCATTCTTCTTTTCACCCTTTGGGATAAAATATTTATGACTTGAGTTCAAGGCAAAGTAAAGATTTTTATCACCTGATGCTAACGATTCAGAAGCATCCATGTCTGTATCATTTCAGAAATCACCAAATGTTGCAATGGCCAAAAGGAAGAAACAAAGTACATGCTATTAAGAGCCGATTCAGATGAATAATTCCAACTGTGGGGAATGCCAGCAATCACTGTGTGCTGATTCTTTGCCAGGCACAAGACATTCATTGGCAAGTGCTGTCGCCAGTCCACTACATTGGTTTGCACTGGATCAGGCTGACAGATCCACAGCAATAGCAAACATCTCCTTCAGGTGCAGGTGGTGGTGGAGAGTGCCATCTAGTCACAGCTGACTTATGCTGACCCTGTAGGGTTTTCAAGGCAAGAGATGTTCATAGGTGTTTTGCCATTGCCTGCCTCTGCGTAGTAACCCTGGACTTCCTTGATGGTCTCCCATCCAAGTAATAACTAGGGCTGACCGTGCTTTGCTCCTGAGATCTGACGAGATCAGACAGGCCCGGCCCATCCAAATGTATTATCAACCTATTATTTTACCAGTGCAGTATCCCAAGCATGCCATTTTATCAGCATTATAATCAGCAGGGATACTGCTACAAATTACTAGGTGCTACTATTCATAGGCCCCAGTCACACGGGCCAGATAACGCAGGGGGGAGGCGTGGCTGTTCACCCCGGCGCAAAATAAAGCACAGTAGCCCGATCACACGGTCCCCCGAGTCTCCGTGCTTAGGCTGTTAGCTGGCAATCACACAGCGATGCTGCAGAGAGGCAAAGAAGCGGCATTGCGCAATCACACAAGTGTTTGGCACTTGTGCGCATGCGCAGTTCTGCGGAGCAGCACTGCTTTTAGTTTCATGTTTGTGCGCATGCGCTTACGAAAAACATCCAGTTTGCGATGGGACATGGATGGGCGCCGGATGCCATGGGATACTAGCGCTCCCATGATCAGACGCCCGCCTGTGCCGTGCATTTTCCAGATACTAGTGCACTTTCCTTGGTACTATTTAACTCCGCATCTTCGGCGGGACACCACGGGTTGACCATGGGTGTGCTACGCTTCCCAGATGTTGCAGTGTGATCGCACCCCGAAAATCCGCCCGACATTCGTGCCTTTCGCGCAGCAAAATCTCCGTGTGACCGGGGCCATAGTGTGTATATCAACCCAAGATTTGGCTGTTTGTGAGCAAGTGTGTCATGGAGTCTCATTCTTCTTTAGATTTTACACTTGGACAACTTGAGTATTTAAGATACTGATTTGACAAAAGCTAGCCAGAGAGTTCATGGCCTCACAGATTCTCAGCTCACACTTTCCAGGCTTGAGTCCAACATCCTAAGGATTGAGGATATGAATTTGTCTCCTAAATGAATGAAAAATAAAACAACCCTCCATTCTTGTGAAGCCATTCACTGGCATAATCCATATAGAACAGTTTGCATCACTCACAGAAAAGGCTGCATACATTCTAAGTAAGCTTCCAAATTAGAATTTTCCCTTGGATTTTGGCATTCCAAATTACCTAGTCTTCTTTCCAAAGTGGAATCAATTTATTAGGAATGCCTCATTGTTCTAACAAAATTTGTGGCAGGGTAGGAGCTTTTGTGAGTCACTGCTCACTTTGTCTGAAGAAGAAGCTTCTACCCTGCCACAAATTTTGTTAGTTTTTTCAGTGCTACTGGACTCTTGATCTTTTCTACTGCTACAGACAAACACGGCTCCCCATCTTGATCTACCCCCATTGTTCTATTTTACTTCTTACTGACATTGTTCCATTTTTAGCTACTTTCATTTTGTATTGTCACTGTGTATATGCAATTTGTTGTCGTTCTCTGTACAATTGTGTCTTATCTCCCGCCACATTGCCAGTGCACATACATACAAAGTAATCTTGATGTGCTAACACATAGGCGTTACCAAAAGTCCTCTTAAACAGTGTTTTACAGATGTTCAGTAGTACATGAACACATTAATGACACCATGCAAATAGAATATGGCTCCAATCATACATACAGTCAAATCAAGATTGATAAAACAGCAATGTGTCTGTATGCGTGTGCTCACACATTCACATGTGTGCATTAGTAATGGGGGGGAAAGATAGAAATGAACAGAAAATTCTAAAAGCTGGAGCAACACGTGCATTATCTAATTCCAGAATTACTTTTAGAAATGTTCCTAGCTAAACCAAACATAATGAGAAGAAATATCCAAGGCAGTGCAAATCCATTCAATATTGATGAACAGAACTGAGAAAACATTGGTAACTCTCATCTATGCAGTCTGGTTTATATATTACCTTATCCTCTCCCTGAATGGATTCTCCTTCAAAGTTTCCACCCCATTCCCGCTCATCTCCCTGCTGTAAATTATAAACTTTGATACCATTTGACTTTTTGCAATCACATTGGAAGTTTGCGTGTTCCCTATTTTACTTCTTTTTAAATGTGTTTTCATTTTGGTGAACCTTTTGGGTTTTCAGTTTTGCTGTTGGTTTTTTTTTACATTCATTAGTATGGTGGACAGACACATGCCACAAGGCTTTTATACATCACTGATATGAAATTTCTCCATACCATGCATGTAATTTATATGTACACTAAGAATAAGGCTTATTGTGGAAATACATACAACGAGCTCTAGAAAGAGGCTCTGGGCAGGTGCCCTGGCCATGGGCACCGAGTGTCAATTTGCTGTGGCAACCTCAGCAAGGTATAATGACACAGAGCTTACCATTATCTCTAGGAGAATGATATTTGCCATCAGAAGAGCAGTTGTAATGATCTCCAGCCCTCCCCTGGAGATTGGTTACCCGAGAGGAAATGGCTGGTTTGGAGAGTGGAGTCTGTGGCATTATACCTGTCTGAGGACCAGTGTTCCCTCTAGGTTGAGTTAGAGTGAGCTAGCTCACAGTTTTTTAGCCTCCGGCTCACACATCTTTGTCTCAGCTCAGGAAGGATGGCTCAAGAGCAAATTAATTTATGCAGCAGCCAAATTGCTTGCTCACAACTTTAATGCCAGTAGCTCACAAAGTAGAATTTTTGCTAACAAGACTACACAGCTTAGAGGGAACATTGCTGGGGACCCACCTCTCTCAACATCCTCTCCATGCTCCACCCCTTAAATCTCTAGGATTTCCCCAACCTGGAGGTGACAACCCTATCTCCTTCCCAGCCAACCATCGGCGTACCTTTATCTGCTCCTCTGACTTCAGCTTTCCATCTCCTCCTCCCACCTGGAGCCTCTACCTAGGAAAAGTACAGTCTTTCTCCACGGTGGGCACCAAAGCAGCTGACATCATTCTCCTTTCCCTCTTTTGATTTGCACAACAACTATGTGAGGTAGGTTAGGCTGAAAGTCTGTGAATTGTCTCAAATCACCCAATCAGCTTCCACAGGAAGAGTCTGGGTCTGGAAGACCCTGTTTTGAAGCACTAACTACTACGTCACACTGGCTGTCATGGGGGGGGGGGCTTAGCAGGGTATAATGACACAGAGTCCACCATTTTCTTCAGGGAAACTGATCTCTGCCATCTGGAGAGCAGTTGTAATTCTCAATTATCTCCAGTCCTCACCTGGACGTTGGCAACAATGGTTCCCCTGGAGGGAATGGCTAGTGTGCAGTGTGGACTCTATGGCATTGTACCTGTCTGAGGTCATACCACTCCTCAAACTCCACCCTCTCCAGGCTCCACCCCTCATATCTCCAGGAATTTCCCAACCTGGAGTTGGCAACCCTATCTCCTTCCCAGCCAACCATCAACCTACCTTCATCTGCCCCTCTGACTTCAGCTTTTCATCTCCCCACCACTACCTGCAGCCTCAACCTAGGAAAAGTAGTCTTTCTCTGCAGTGGAGACCCAAGCAGGAGGGAAGCAACCTTAGCAGGGTATAGTGACACAGAGTCCACCCTGCAAAGCAGCTGTTTTATCCAGGGAAAAAGAACTCTGCCATCTAGAGAGTAGTTGTAATGCTGAGTAATCCCCAGCCCTCACCTGGAGAATGGCAGCAACCATTCCCCAGGAGAAAATAACTGCTTTGGACGGTGGACTCTATGGCATTCTATTCAGCCGAGGCCTCTCCCCTCCCCAAACCCTGGCTTCTGTAGACTCCACCACAAAATCTCCAAGGATTTCCCAACCTGGAGCTGGCAACCCTAGTTAGGACTAGCCCCAATGAGTTCTCCACAAAGGTCTGGAAAGGGCCTCCTGGCTTTGCCTCTTTACTGACAGAACCAAGCTTGGTTGCCTAGCAACAGCCACTGAGGGAAAAATTAGTCCCACAGGAGCCAAGCAAAAGAAGTGTCTTTGTCAGGAGAGACAGCCATTTTGGCAGTTTCTGACAGGGAACAGTGGCTGAGGTGGCAGTGGACGAGGAAGAGGAGCAGACCCAGCACCCGCACAGGGTACTCTTGATTGGCAGTTGATGGGCCAATGACTGATGGAGCGTACAGAACTGCCAATGGGAGATCTGGAAATGGCCAACGCGTTAGGTCAATTATATATATCAGGTTATATTTACAACATATCAATAACATTTAACAAGCCAGTACAGTTCATGGCAAAAATCTGGTGTGATAAAATAGAAAGGGGCAAAATAAATAAATAAATACATAAATAAGAGGTCCCTGACTTCTCTGAGGCTCCCATTTGCTCCCTGTGGGGCAAGTGGCTTGCCATGCCAGGTATTTGTTGAATTTGTGCTTCGTTGCTGTGTCCCAGTGTCCCATGTGCCTTTTGCTGGCTCCTGGGGCTCTCCCCCTGCTGGCCAATCAGGGACTGCCCAGGCTTGCTCTAGGGGTGAGGCCAGCCAGGCAGCCCTTAGGTGGCTGGCTTCCAGTCAGGTCTGAGGGCTCTGTTTAAATTCAGCCCTCCCACATGCCCAAGCTGCATTTGATGCCAGAGCTTTCCCATCCAACCATCACTTTGTTATATTGGTATTCTGGGCATTTCTTTGTGCTGTTTGTTTATTTCTTTGATGTGTCATAACTTGCTAGGCAGTTTTACCATCAGGCTGGATCCTTTTGGGGGAAGATTAGGCCTGTGTGCTTATCATCCCAGTTGGGGAAGGAAGAAGAAGAAGAAGATTTGGATTTATACCCCACCCTTCACTCAGAGTCTCAAAACAGTTTACAATATCCTTCCCTTCCTCTCCCCACAACAGATACCCTGTGAGGTAGGTGGAGCTGAGAGAGCTCTCTTGAGAACTGCTCTTGGTGTTATCTTGGTTATCTGCCCGGCCTACTCCCACCCATTCAACATGGGGAAGCAAAGAACTCTGAGTTTGATTTGTACAAAAGGAGAATGGAAATCAAAATGGAGTTTTGACAGTGACAGAAAATCCAAAAACATCCCTGGTTTCTTTACTAGAACCCAATATCCTCTCTGTTCTCTAGGGCTTGTGAAGAAACTGTGCACAGCACATATGATATGGAGGGTCATGTGATAAGTAGAATTAACATAGCCATGGAGAATCAAGGCAAGGAAGTGCTCTGTATGCAAAGTGGATAAGGTATATGCAACCCTTTTATTTCCACACTAACCCAGCGGTTCGAACCGCCAACCCAGCTGTTCGAATAACAAAACAAGTAGATAAATGGGTACCTGCCCTAGGTGGCAGGGGGCACCCACCTCCTGGTTCCATGCCAGGAGTGTTGGCGGTGGCGGTGGCAATGGAGACGGCAGCGGCAGCAACAACAATGGCGGTGGAGTTCCTGGCAACCAGACCTGACGGAGGCGGAGTCATGGCGATGCGGGCGCAAGATGGCGCAGCACGGCAGGAGCCTGAAGGACGTACGCCGGAAGCTGCAGCCGGAAAGCAGTTGCACGCAGAAGAGGAAAAACATCGAGCCTCCGGAGGTGGTCGCCGGCTACCCAAAGACGCCAGCATAATACTCGTAGCCCGCCGAAGAAGAGAGAACGCGCCGCCAAAGGGTGTCGGTAGGTTGTCCCCCCCCCCTGAAAAATGTGTGGCCCTAGGTAGGTTAATTACTACTATACTAGTATGTACTCTGTAAACCGCTTTGAGACCCATTAGCGGTCATGGGCGGTATATAAAGCCCATGTAAATAAATAAATAAAAATTTACAGGAAAACTAGGAAAATAAGAGTTGTGGGTGGCACGAGTCCTTTCCAGAACGAGAAAGGATCTGAATTGAAGGGATATGGAGGGAGCAATAAGGGTGTTTTTTTTTCCTAAGTAGGTTTTTTCAAACTACACCAGAGCCAAGTTTTTGAAACAAGGTCTGTGGCTTTCCAAAAGTATACACAGAAATAGCTTTATTTCTGCATCGATCCAGGAGCATATGAAAGAGAGTTGCTTGAGAGAGAAAAAATGGAAAAATACAGGGACAATGACATCTGCCTTGGTTTGGGAGCTACCCCATCCACTGCTGCCTGACTTTCCAGGTCAAGGCTACAGATCAGCCTCTTCTGAGAGACCAAAAAAAATCTCTAAAGGGAGAAAAAAATCCCCCATTTCTTTCTTTCTTTTTTTTTTTGCTTGTGTATCTCCAGGGAAGCTAAGTTCTCACTCAGAGAACAACATTTCTCTAGAGAACAGGGAACTGTATTGCCTTAATTCACCAAAGATTGTAATCCTGACAGAGCTGTCTTGCTTCTATTAGAGATGCTTATTAGTGAGAGAATTTTTAGGTATATCTAAAGAATAGAGGGAAGGGAATTAAAATATGAAGTACTGCAAAGGGAGAACTTCAATTGTGCTTATGTTCCCCTAGAGATTAAACACACACACCCCTTTTACTGGAAGCAAATGTTCCTTTTTCTGTAATGCTTTGGGGTCATACAGATTTTAGAATACTGAAGAAAAAACTCCAAGTGGAGGAAATCTCTGTTAATAACAGCAACAGATTAACTAATACGCAGTTGGAGCTGAGACCACCTAAATCGTCAGATGAAAAACGTTTCTGCTCGTAGATAATATGCTGGGGGGGGGGAGCTCTTGTGTACAAAATAAATTCTATCGTCGGCTATTTTAATTTATCTG
Organism: Gekko japonicus; assembly: GCF_001447785.1. Taxonomy (NCBI): domain Eukaryota; kingdom Metazoa; phylum Chordata; class Lepidosauria; order Squamata; family Gekkonidae; genus Gekko; species Gekko japonicus. The sequence goes on from NW_015164198.1 coordinate 738,707, forward strand.
AACCAGCCTCATCAACATTATTCATGAACAACTAACTGTCAAAAGCTGTGATTTAAACTCTTTCATAATAACTTTTGTGCCTGGAGGGTAAAGTCAATGATACCTGCAGTTAAGAAAACTGGAGTGCTGAGGGAGGTAACAAAAGGGAGGGTGCGTGAAAAGATCTCAGGTATATACAGAGTTTTTATGTAATTTGTTTATGTACCAGTCCTGAAATCCTCTCAGTATTTCCATATCCCAAAGAGGGCAAGTGAAATAATAGACACATCAATTGCAAGGGAACTGAGGGACTGGCCTCCAACAGTGTTTACTGGATTACAGCTCCAGCTGATGCTTCAAGTCAATCAGGAATGGAGGGAAAATCTTTTGGTATTTGGGGAAATAGTTATGGGCACCACCAGGGGATGGTCCAGTCACAAAATGGTTGCCATTAGGAGGCAGATGGCCACAAAATATCCACCACGTGTGTGAAATAATCACAAAATGTTGAGGAGGTTCTACAAAATATTGGGAGGATTCAAGTCATTACTTGTTTATGATGGAGGAATGGGCATTCCCTGCAGACGTAGGGTTGAATCCCATGCAAAATTTCGGCTTGCGCAAGAGCTCTCAAGCAAATAAGAACAAGATGGTGGTGCCTGCTTGCACTATAACATATTATATCCTCACTTGTGTTTCCACTTGTGAAAGGTCTTGTCCAACCAGTTTCTGGGGACCATCATATATAAGGGAGATAAATTAGGCATTGCACAAGACCTTGCACAAGTAAAACTGTGCTGTCTATGTTTCTGCTTGTGCATCGCTGGATCCAAGCCATAAAGATGACACCACATGTTCTTTTCTAAAATATCTCCAGCACTGACGAGTTGAAGTAATGCCATGAATGGCTCTTTATTTGGGGGAGGACACACTGTTTGGTTTGGTTTGCTCTCTGTGCAGTCACAGGAAGAAGTTTCCAAACCCATAGACATGAGAGAGTTTGTGTCTTTGACCAAGTTGAGGGTGCACAGCCGTGAAGGATATGCCCAGGATGAGCTTTGCTGATCAGTCAGGTGGTAGGGTACAACCCAAAGCTCCCTGTTTTGTTCCTGTTCCATTCAAGGCACTTTGGAATTCATACCCAAGACTAAAGAAACAACCAGACATCAGGGAACACACTGGTGAGTACCATGGTACCCTCTGCATCAAATTGGGAATCACAAGTATGCAGCTAGGGTTGACTTAGCCAGCACCATCATTCAAGGATATCGTTGCTGACTGGATAGCCAGCCTTGGTAATGTCAGTAGCCTGTACTGGACTGGTTATCCAATCAACAATCATGTGCTTGCATGGGGTTGACTGGGCATCACTTGTCCAACTCTTCCATTCTAGTGTTTACAAGAAAGGAATTCTATCCTTAGATCATCTTCTATCTTAAGCCATCGGTTACAACTAATGAACTACTAGCCCGTATGCTGCTTCCTCCAACCAGAAGTAAAAAACACTCTGCTGTCCACAAGTAGAACTATATGAAGTCTTAGGATTTCAATTGAAAAGTGACATATGTTAAACCTAGCAAGCTCAACATGATCATAATCCAGGGATGGCCAAACTGTGGCTCCAGAGCCTCATGCAGCTCTCTGTTGTGGCTCCCAAGCCTTTCCACCACCACCCTGCTCCCCCCCCCTTTGAAAGCAGAGGCTTCCCTGGCTGGCTACGGAGGCTGCAGCCAGTCTGGGACTCCAGGGAGGGTGGCAGGGGTGTTTTCGGGGTGGGGTTGGAGAGCACCCAGGCCAGCACACAGCTTCCATGTGCTGGGCTCACCAGATCACTTGAAAGTGATCTCCTTTCATTCACTCCTGGAGGCTGAGTGGGGGTGCTTTTTGGAAGTGACTGACCCCACCACTTTCTCCCTTCGCCACCGGCTGCCTTGCCCTCTGCTCCCTCTGCTGGGCTTGGGCTTGTGCCATTGTTTGTGGCCTGCTGCCCCTGGGTGGGTTGTGTGTGGGGAAGGCATGCTGGGGAAAAGGTGGGAGTGAGCCCTTGGGTCTCCCGCACCTCTCTGTCCCCCCTCGGAGGGAGCCCATCTGCAGACTGCAGAGTATAGAGACTGGCAGGTTCACTGCCGGGTGCGGGGGCTGTGCGGCCAGGATGCCTTTCTTCTTGTGTGGATTTTGGCTGTTGTGTCTTGCTGCGTCTGCCTCTCTTGAAAACAGTGCCCTGTTTCTTTTTTGCATTTTCACCCCCCCATATTTTTTTTAGAGGAGAGGATGACTCTCACTGATGCCTTTCTGTAAACTGTGATACAGCTAATAAGCCCTTTGCTGTTGGCTGCTGGTCACCCACAGCATAACCACTACTGTCTGTGAGGAGCCAGTGTTTCCAAGAACTTCAGTTTGTACAAATAGCAACTTCTGGAGGCTTCCTTTTGAAAGAAGGGCTGAAATCTCTGTGTGTCAGTGGTTACTTGAAACACACACCATCATCCCCAGTGCCACCACTGCCTCACAATGTGCATTGTTTCCTGAGTTTCCTGTAGTGCAGAGGTTTCCCCCCCCCCCGCATCTCTCTCTCTTTCCCACTGCATAATACCAGGGGCGTTGTTTTAAAAATAAAACTCTGTCCTTAGCATGTGGCAGTCATGCTAGTCTAGGATTTGAGTCAGAAGTGTGGTGGATAATGAAAAACTGTTGTGATTAGTTCCCAAGTTAGAGAATGCCATGAAGTAATAAGGGAGATGTGACATGCTTTGTCCCCTTTCTAGGAAGGAAGGAACTTAAAAACCTGCTGACAGTTGTTAAGAAAGAACACCCCGTCACCCAGCTGTTTGAGGTGGTGAGCTCTTCTTGAGGAAACTCTCTGCAGCCCTGTAATTCTGTTGCTATTCAAGACTTCTACTTTTTGAGGAACAAAGGCACAGGGGTCTTAAACTTCTTTTGAAACTTACGAAGTATAAGGAACAAAAATATGGATTTTTTGATAATTTTGACTGGCTTGCGGGAACTTTTATTGAAACACACCGTAAGTTGCCAGAGGGTAGGCAACATAGCTAACTAGCACAGGTTTCCTATCAAAATCACATCCAGTCATGGTTGTGTTTCCTTGGAAGAGAATCTCACTGATGTCAGTGACACTGACTTCCAGATACACTGTAGCCCAATAAACTGTCCTTGAATTAGCCAGCATTAAGTGTGTGGAGTTCTATGCTGTTCTATGAATGGCAGATAATTTCACCCATTGACCTGCCTAGGAGGGTAGTTAGTCTCTGTGTGTACTGAGCTCATCTTTGAGATGAGTGTTTTAAGAACTGGAATTGGTGGTAGTAATTAGAATATGATGTAAACAGCCTTTGTTGCAGTTTTGTACCAGGACAAAGCATAACTATGTTAAATAAATATACATGGGTAAATATTCATTTTTAACATCTTCATTGTGTCACTTCCTAAGCCCCACCCCTTCCAATGATGTCACATCCTCCACCAAAACCCCACCCCTTTCTGTGATGTCACTTTCAGGCCACTCCCCCAAACCCACCACTTCCCCCAAAGTCACCTTGCGGCTCTCGAGCATCTGACATTTAGTCTATGTGGCTCTTACATGAAGCCTATATTATAATCCTATTTTATGATGATTAGCACATTCAATTATTCAGCCAAGTTCCACTCTGTACAATCTCTTAACATCAATGTATGTAGTCCTTAATCAAGTAGCTTTTACAAAAAATATGGGCATGCACTAACACAATGAATGTTGCCAACTGATCAACTGTGCAGGCATAAAAGCCTACACTCAAAATGTAACTGGGTTAAATGATACACAACTTCTCCATGATGACCCTGTAGCATACATAACCCCACTAAACCCATAAATTCTGAGCATGAACCAACAAGTGGCCACCTGGCCTGTTATCATGCTGAGTGCCAACAACTGTGTGGATACGAAACTACTCATTCTAAATTGCAAGTATAACCAAAAAGGGTGCTTAATTTGAGAGGAATCAGACCTTGCAAGCACAGCCAAGTCTAATTTCCTAATGTCTCAGAAATCATCTCAAACCCTTGTCCCAGCATAACGAAAGGTCTTGTCCCAAGGAGTTCAGAATCTCAGTTGGAACAGTGAGTTTGATTAGAAGGGTGTTTGTGGGATTGTTGAGCTATCAGGAAGTGTGCTGCACTGCAGCTTTCAGCTTCAGAAAAATGACATTCGTTCTTCAAGAGCTTCTAGAGGTCAAAGTGTGTTTATCCCATAACTGTATGAAAGAAAGGTTGTTAACAGTTACTGTTTGTAAACTTTTTCATTATGTGGATATTTTTAAGTTCAAAAGATGATGCAAACCTCTGCTCGTAGAGTGGAATTAAGGTTATGATGGGAGATAGGACAAAAAAAATGTGGTGCATTAAGCCTATATAGATAGGGATCATAACCAATTTCTGGTTTGTTTATTCATTCAATAGGTGAAAGGAAATTCATTATCTGGTAAAACCAGGTTTCCTAATAGGGCTGCCAGATCCAGGATGGGAAACTCTTTGAGATTTGGGGATGGAGCCTGGGGAGGACAGGGACCTCAACGGACAATGCCACAGAGTCAACCCTTGAAAGCATCCATTTTCCCCAGGGGAACTGATCTCTGTAGTGTGGAGATAAGCTGTAATTCCAGGGGTATCCCTGTTTTCTCATTTGCCTTTTCTTTATCCCAAGACATAGAATTATGTAAACAAAAATAAGATTGTCAGTTCTGGTCCAGCATGTATGTTAGGCTGTGGAAGACACGTGTTAAACTGCTATTGCTTTGAGGTGTCCATCTTCAAGCACATGTTATTCTGTTCCATTTCCCCTGCAGAAAAAAATATCACTGTGTATAGTCATGTATATTGAATACAGTTTGCAGGAAATCCACTGTAAAGGCCCTCAGACTTGATGAAACACTACAGAGGAAACTCGGAACAAATGCATAACTAATACATGTTTAAACTTGCCTTAACCAAAGGATTTGCCTGGAAGGGTCCCTTTGAAGATTTAATGGAATCTTCCTAGCCTGTGACTGATCTCACTAGGAAGCAACATGAAGAATGAACTGATTTCTTTCTGTTTTCATTCATATGTTTGAGTACAGATCTTCATGAAAACAAGACTGTGGTGAAATGTTTAGCACAGAGAATCATTGAGGGACTTGGGCAGATGTCTTGGGAAAGATAAAGATACTAACATTGGTGGCTACTTAGTTGTCTTCTTTCCTGAGAAGAAAACTAGGCAAAAAGAATGAAAAAGAAAGGGGGGAAACATTTTTTAAAGAAATATGCACAGTCATCACAAATGATCAGGTGGGCTTTAAAGATGCTACTAGATTTTATGGGCATGCTATTCTGACACAAAAATCCTCATTCCTGACTGGGACTGCACTTGTCCCTGCTATCAAAATCGGATAAAACTATTGCCACTGAAACTGACACACATTCTCGTATGAGTTGGTGCATAATGCACAAATGCCATAAAAATAAAGTAAAAGAATCACACAAATAGGGAACACCAGCAACAAAGATCGGCAAAACAAAGGATCTATCCATGAATCGCCATGAACTGCCACAAACTATTTTAAAAGTATGTGGAAGTTCATGACAGTAGACCCATCATGAAATTCGGTTCAAGAACCATGAACAGGGCAAAATTTGTGAGGAACTTTGCTTCATGGTACAGTTCATGCTCATCCCTACTCATCACATTGCCATCAGGGGTCAGTGAAGAGTTGGTAAGGAGTCCATGGATCCTGACACACTTGTGATGACAATACTGGGAAAGTGATAACACCTATATATATACACACACACATATATATATTTCAGAGTAATTTGAGAATTATTACAATCAAGCAAGGGACCATTAATCAGGACCATGTTGAAGATCATACTGGGAGCAGAAGGTATCACAGTACCATCATTGATACAACAGAGCAAATGTCAAAACACACAGGACTGGATGCTGCCGTACAATGACAGAAGAGAAGTTTTATTTAACATAGATCTATTCTCATACGATCAAATGCTGCTTTTCCATTTCCGATCATTGTTGTGCTGAATAAAAATCAAAGGGCAAAGGGCTATTTCATGTAGTCATTACAGCTCAATTTAGATGTGCTATATGATCTGATCAAAGAAGGTCATTTTCCAGGAGAAGGTTGCAGAAATATGTCTTGTACAAGCAGAGAGACAAGATGAAGAAGAAGAGGAGGAGAAGGAGGTTTTTATACCCCAGTTTTCTCTACCTTGAGGAGTCTCAAAGTGGCTTACAATTGCATTTCCTTCCCCTCCCCACCAACAGGCACCTCGTGAGGTAGGTAGGGCTGAGAGAGTTCTGAGAGAACGTTACTGGCCCAGGTGACCCATCAGGCTTCATGTGGGAGAGTGGGAAATTGAATCCTGTTTGCCAGATTAGAGTCTGCTACTCTTAACCACTACACCATGCTGGTGTAGGATACAGTCACACTGAGCTAGAGCAAGGGCTACTTGCAATGACTTCCTTGTGTTTCCATTTGACCAAGAACTTTTGCACAGGAACAGTTATTCTATGGAATCCAACCTGTTTTTTTTTTAACAGTCTCAGTTCACAAATTCAACAGTCAGTGAAGAATCAAGTAAAGCCTGTACCTCAGGGCATAACTATTTTAGGTAACTGGACTGGGAAAACCAGTTAACCTGAACACCAGGCAATGCTGCACTAAAATTTAATAGATTCTTTTTTAAAAGTCAGACATAAGCTACTAGATAATTTCCCCAGTAAATCACTTGAAGACCGAACGATTGTATGTACTCAGCACACCGGAGGGCAGGGGAGCCTTTCGCTTGGTCAAAGCTTTTTAAACACATTTACCACTATTTGCAAAACAGTGAAAAGCCATTATCCTATACTTTGTTCTGCAGCTTTTTATGAATAATGTATACAAAATGCTTCAAGTGGTCTTGTTATTAATAAATAATTTGAAATTATGTCATCACTTTCCCCCTCTATTATTAAGATCTACACCATCATGCTAAGTAAAGCACCGAATATATTTATATAAAGATATATTTCCCGAAAATGGTTTCCATGAAAGTGGCGATAACAGAAACGGTAATGGCATTTAAAAACTTTCCAAATACATTCGTCCAATTAAACAAAACAACACTACTTAAAGTCTTAAAAAGCAAGGTTAATTCAGTGGACCTAGACTATCCAGACCTTTCCTTAGAAGTTATTGTACTCTGCCTGTGAGTTCAAATAATCCAGTTGTTTTTTTATAAGTATTGGGGATCCCTGATGTGCCTCCCAAGAAGAAAATCTGAACCACCACATCCTTTGAGGCTTTTTATCATTCGCTGAAAAGGCAACTGACTTTTAATTTAGATTTATCTTACTGGCCACCTGGAGCTCATTCTCAGCCTCTACAAGTAACCAGGTAAGTAGCTACTTATAAGCTTGGACTTGGAAAATATTAGTGTGCACATGTGAAGAAGAAAGAGCAGAGATTTGGACTCTGAAGCTACACTTAAGCCAGATCTCCTAGTTGGACTTGAATCTTTTTCCCCCAGTATAAATTAGCTTGAGATGCCTTTTTTAAAATCCTTCTTCACTTGGCATTCAGAATGCACTACTCTGGCTGTGGTCACGCGGAACATTAGCCACTCTAGAGAGACGGAAGACAGGTGGAGTTTCCAGGTGCGATCTCACCGGCACATCTGGGAAGTGTAGCGCTCCCGTTGCTCAACTGAGGCTTCCCGCCAAAGACGCGCGGCAAAAAACTAGTACCTCGGCGGTACTAGTACCATGAAATTGCTGAGCGGTCGGGTTAGAACGGATAAAAGGAAATACTATTTCACCCAAAGAGTGATTAACACTTGGAATTTACTGCCCACAGGAAGTGGTGGCGGCTACAAGGATTGACGGCTTCAAAAGGGAATTAGATAAGCATATGGAGCAGAAGTCCATCAGTGGCTATTAGCCACAAGGTATAGATAGGGACTCTAAGGCAAGTGATGCTCTGTCATCTTGGTGCTTGGGGGGGGGTCAACAGTGGGAGGGCTTCTAATGTCCTGGCCCCACTGGTGGACCTCCTGATGGCACTGGTAGTTCTGGCCACTGTGTGATACAGAGTGTTGGACTGCATGGGCCTTTGGCCTGATCCAACACTGGCATCTCTTATGTTCTTATGTTCTTACTAGTTTCCGGAAACCGTGGGGCAAGGGCGGGTGCCTGATCATGTTTCCGGTGGAATCCCATGGCATCCAGCGCCCGCCCATGTCCCGTCGCAAAGAAGGTTGTTTTTTTTAAAGTCTCCACAGGATGCGCACAAGCACCCAACGGCGCAAGCGCATACTTGGGTTAAAAAAAAAAACCCGTTTGCCACAGCGGCGCCGCTTCTTTGCCGCGCCGTCTGATCGGCACCTCCCCGGGCTCCCCACCACCACCACCGGTTGTCAGCGGGATGTGTGATCCCACGGCTACACGGTAGTTCACTCTGGGGCAGCCACACCTCCCCCCCCCCGCAATATCCGGCCCGTGTAACCGGGGCCTTGGTTTACTTAGCTCTTTCTTACCAATCTCAGTAGCAGGTCCACAGCTACTTGTAACACACCAGAAAGTATTGTGCCAACACTCATCTTTTTTCCTCATAGCACCCCACAATTTGAATTACCATGCAGCTTTGTTCAACTATACAAAATGACCAAAAGCACAATTCATGCAAGATCTTGGTCTGTTATGCATCGACATTTTCCCTTGCTTTTACCATGCATCTCTGCCAGGTCTTCTTTTTCACTTATTTTTCTCCCTTCAGCACTCAGTTCACTTTCCATTCGCTGTTTTCCTGGGTTTTCTGAGAGTGCTTTTGTCTGTTTTTTCCCTTTCTTTGCTTCCCAGCTGAAGGTAATTCAAAAATGTACAGATTGCCTCAGCTTCCCCCACCCTTTTCTGGCTCCTCGAAGGCCACTGTACTGCCTGCATTGGGGTTGTTCCTCACTCTAATAAAAACAACCAAAAACAGACAGAGCTCTAAGAAAACTCTGAGAGCTAAATGCTGCCGTTTACTAACAAGCAGCAGAAGCCAAGCACCAAGCTCCCAAGGAGCCAACACAGTATTCCCAATCTCATAAACAATAAATGAACAATGAGCAAACAATAAACAAGTAAGTACTCGCAAACAAAATACAGATAAAACGGCGCTGAAAAGCAACACAGCACTTTCCTCTCGGCTGCAGACTGGAAGTTGGGGTTGTTCTCCCACTCTGCACCTTCCACCATCCTCCCCCCTTCCTTGGTGTACTAGCTCTATTTCCCCCTCATTTTAAAAATTTTAATTTTTTTGGCAAATGGCATGAATCTAGCAATATGAGACTAACGCTAGCCTTATGCCACTTTAAAAAAAAAATTAAAATGACAGGGGGAAGTTCAAAAGGAGCAGAATTGCAAACAAAAACTTACAGGCTGAAATCGCAGGGATACTTACCTGGGAGTAAGCCCCACAGAACTCAATGGGACTTATTTTTGAGTAGGCATGTCTAGGATCAGGTTCCACTGATGTCCATCCTAAAGTGAAGCATTTATTTAGGATTTGCTTGTGCAGCAGTAACTTGATTGAGATGACCTCCACACTCTTGCTTAACTCTTTCCAAGTTTACCCACCAAGAAAACATTTTTCCCTTTAATGCTTTAGTGAACAAAGAGTCTCTGGAAGCCTAACATTAAAATGACGGCTGAGCCACATGGACCTTCTGTGAATCACTGAATTTAAGAACTGAGCACACACACACAAATATATTGCCAGTGATCACAGGTTGCAATGCCAGTGTCAGTGGATTCTACTGTGCATTCTGTACACACACATATATTATGAGATCATGTGACTCTTTCCCACTTTTCACAGTGGTTGATAACACATCAGAGAATCCCCTAGTACTTGGCAGTATGGAAAATGGGGCTTCACAGCTGCTTGTCACTTGCAGAAAAAAGTCTGGTCAATTTCAACAGGAGGGTTTCCCCCTTTCCCTGTGTTCCTTATTCTTCCCTTTCATTCAACAAACTAATGCTAAAGTGCATGCGCAAAACCTGAACCATGAGGATTTAAATAGAAGGTGCTTGCTGGATGCTACTGTGCAGCTGCAATAGGGCAATTACGTAATTTCAAAAACAACTTTGGATGCCACCCCTCACACGTCCCAAGTTATGTTCTACCTCAATTTAGAGAAAGTGTGGGTTTTTTTTTTAATTGTAGCTGCAGAATGGAGGGAAAAGAACGGTGCATAAGGCAGGCACAGAATCTGAAGTCAAACTTAAAGGCTTGACTGCTTGAAAAATCTGCAGTAAGATGTGTGTGCATGATAGGCCCTTGTATTAGGACCAACAACACATATTAAACATTGTTTTCAGTCTCTTCAGAACTCCTCATCATAGTGGATGTTAAAACAAACAGACAAATGAAAACAAATAGTGGAGAAAATGGAGAAAAAACACATATTTCAACCCAAGCCCAACATAGATCGCTTAGCAGACTTCAAAAGGCACAACGTGGGTACAAGCTGTTTATAGTACATAAATTTCACAGTCGATTCTATAGTGTATAGTACAAAAAAGTCCACATAATGGCACCAGATACAGACAGGGGGGTTACAAGTCTGGAAGAAGTTCCAGGTTTGGGGGGTTAGAAAATCCTAAAATTGTGGAAGGAATGTCTGCTTCTTTAAAAGTGAGCCACTGAGATCTCATGAGACTACATAGTGAGCCACAATGTTGCTGACGATTTTAAATCTCAGTTAATGTCAGCTGTCCAGAATGTTAATTATATATATATATATAGCATTGGTGATCCAGTTTTCAGGTGTTCAGCTCTTCTTGCTGTATCATATTTATACTGACTTTAAAATTTCCTTCTGCCCAGTTGCTTCTGGGTTTTCTTTCTGGGGTTTTTTGGTAGTTAAATGTTGACATAATTGTCATTTATTTCTGGAAAGAGAGCAAAATGTAATATTCAGGCTAATGCTTTATACCTTACAACATAGCCACACACAGAATCTCTCATGGAATTTGTTTTTACTCAAGTTACAGTAGTGAGCCAAAGGTTGTGTCTGCTCTTCTGGTGAATTCTGGTAAGACAGGGCATCATGTAATAATGTCTTGTTTTCTGTTGAGGATCAATGTGAAAGCATTGTGTGTGTGTTTAACAATCCACATGGTTTCGTCTGAAGGAGGAGACTTAAAGGTGAGGACATGTATCCAAAATTTCCACTGAACTACATACAATCCAAATGTAACTCAATGAGATATATGCCATTTGTGTTCGTAGTTCCAAGGATGATGTGATGGAGGCTTAGGCAGTTACATTTCTGCTGCTTAAAGGTTAAGTTCACATTGGCTTTCCATGCTAGGTAACCTCCCTTGCTAACAAACCTACCAGAATCTCCATTACATTTCCTCACACACAGGGCCGGATTAAGGCCAAGTGATGCCCTAAGCACAACCCAACAATGGTACCCCTCAGCCCTACCACTGCTGAACTGACAAGACATTAAGCGTGTGGTCACATGAGCAGTTTGCCATGGCAGTATATCAGCTCTAAATAAGACGCTTGAGTTTGGGATGCTTTGCGTTGATCACATAGCACCCACTAAGTCAGCATCATAGTGCCACAGACCTAGGGTTGGTTGTTCCCATCACTAACATGCCACAAACATGGACCCGCAACTGGGTTGGGTTTTTCCCCACTAAGTCCTGCTGTGTGTGTGCAGAAGCAGACAAGTGCACATGCACTCCTGGCTGTGTTGTATGGGGGTGCTGATGCGCACATTGCAGTGGGGTTGGGGGGGAAGAACATGCTGGAAATGGAGTGGAATGATCACACCACTCATGCGTTTCCATGGCACACCTGGGTGATAAGGCACCTAGAAACCTGCCATAAAAGCACCTTGCTGAGGTAGCCTCCAGAATTTGCCAGTGGCTATTTAATCCATGTGGGAGTCATTTTAGCATGAGGTTGGGATGAGTGGGGCATGGGAGCCAGATGTGCACATTTGATCACACCCATTTGATCCAGACAGGAGGGGTGGCTATGTTGGGCCAAACTGATAGTGTGATCACACCCTAAGACTCAGTAAGTGCTGAAGGTGAAATAAGAGATTAAAAAACTCAGTTTTCTTCCAGGCCATCCCCCAGGCCTGACTCCACAACTATATTAAATATGAACTTCTTTTAAATTTATTTAACTAAACTAGCAGTAAAGCCCATTGTGAAAGCAATACAACGAGATCTAGAAAGAGGCTCTGGGGCAGTGCTCTGGCTTTGGACAAACAGTGTCAATTTGCTGTGGTGATCTCAGCAGGGTATAATGACAGAGTCCACTGTTTTCTCCAGAGGAACTGATCTCTGCTACCTGAAGAGCAGTTGTAATTGTGAGTAATCTGTAGCCCTCACCTGGAGATTGGCAACAATTGTTACCCAGGACAAAATGGCTGGTTTGGAGGGTGGAGTCTATGGCATTCTACCTGTCTGAGGTCCCACCCCTCTGCAAACCCCACCCTCTCCAGGCTCCACCCCTCAAATCCCCAGGAATTTGTCAGCATGTAGTTGGCAACCCCATCTCCTTCCCAGCTAGCCACCAACCTACCATTATCTGCCCCTTTGACTTCAGCTGACTTCTGCCCTCCCTTCTGCAGAACAGTTGTAATACTGAGTGCTCTCCAGCCCTCACCTGGAGATTGGCAACAATGGTTCCCTATGTGAGACTGACTGGTTTGGAGGGTGGAGTCTATGGCAGTGTACCTGTCTGAGGTCCCACCCCTCCTCAAACCTCACCCTCTTCAGGCTCCATCCCTCAAGTCTCCAGGAATTTCCCATCTGGAGTTGGCAACCCTATCAGGATTGGCCCCAATGTGGTTTCTCCCAAAGGCCAAAGTAGGTGACAGGACCAAGCTTAGTTGCCTACCAACAGGCACTGAGGGGAATGTAGGGTTGCCAGCTCTAAGGAGGGAAATACCTGGAGGTTTGGGGGGTGGATTCTGTAGAGGGCCGGGCAACGGAGGCATCGGCCTTCCGTCGCCCGCCTTGCCCCCCCAATCCCTGGAGTTTGGCAACCCTTAGGGAAAGTAAGCTGCAAAGCAGGGGGTTGAAGAGAATGTTTTGATGGTTGCTGGGCCAAGATTGGCAGCAATAGTTCCCCAGGAGCCCCATCGTAAATGCACCAAACAATTCCTAAAGATTTTCCAAAACACTACTCTGTTGATAAATTGCAGCACTTTGAATTAGCACCAAAGCTTTAAGATCTCTCCAGCTGTCACCTGGAGACTGGCAACAGCTTGTTTGGACTGTGGGCAGTATGGCATTGTATCTGTCTGAGGTCCCCCTCTTCCTCCTCCTCCTCCTCAGACCCCACCCTCAACAGGCTTCATCCCTAAAATATCCTGGAAGTTTCCAACCTGGAGTTGGCAACCCTATGTCCTTTCCATCAGCCAACCTTAATCTGACTGTCTGTCTTAAGTTTTACACACACACCCCACAGCCTCTGCCTAGGGAAAGGGCAGCTGACATCATTCTCCTCTCCCCTATGAGGTATGTTATGCAACTGAAAATTCCAACTTCCTTGCCGGGGGGGGGGTGAGTTTGAGGTGTGGAATGGAGTGAAGTCCAATCAGCTTCCACATGCAAATGACCTTGGAACGCTGGGCGGGACTGCACAAAGCAGCCAGTCAACCCAGCCAGTGTCTTCTGAGTGGCAGTTCTTCCGGCCTAACACTAAAGGGGCCAAATTTAGAACGTTGCGAAATAGAACGTTGCTATTCAATTATTATAAGGAAGAGATAGTGGCCCCGGTCACATGGGCCGGATATCGCGGAGGGGAGGCGTGGCTAATTGCCCCGGAGGAAACTAACGCGCGGCCACCCGAGCACATGTCCCGGTTGAGGTCCCGTGGTTAGGGGGGAGATGCCAACCATACAGGTATCCTGCAGCGTGGCACAGAAGCCATGCCACGCGATCGCACTAGCAATTGCTCTTTGTGCACATGCACTGTTGAACACTGTTCCGCAACCTGCGGAGATGGGCGCCGGATGCCACGTAAGTCCACCGGAAACGCGATCAGACGCCCGCCCTTGGCCCGCGGTTTCCGGAAACTAGTACCTCGTAAGTACTAGTTTTTTAATCCACACCTTCGGCGGGGAGCCACGGGTTCACCACGGGAGCACTGCGCTTCCCAGATGTTGGGGTGTGATCACGGCCCGAAAATCCGTGGGACTCCCGTGCCTCTCCTGCGGCAACTTTGCCGTGTTACCGGGGCCAGCAGTAAGCAATATAAGAAAAAAACACCCCTTTGTGGTGCCCCCCCTTCCCTTGGTGTCCTACCCATGTGCCTATTTTGCTTAGTGATTAATCCAGGGCTGCTCACACACAAATCCACCTGCTTGGTCCCTGTTGCTATTACCTTTCTTTCCCAAATAGCATGATGGTTCCCAGTTTATTCTGGCCTCTGGCCAGAATGCCACTCACTGTTTCCCAAATAGACACGTTTGATACCCAGACTGCCTCTGCTCCTACCTGCCTGAATAGGGAGAATGGCAATGGATACCTCTTGATTATATTCTCTTTGGCTTATACTTATTTCTAATCCTTTTCTGTTTTCCTGTTATTTGTATACAGCTCACAAGGTAGTCTGGTCATCTCAGAGATCTGCCATTTTATTTGGCAACTGATACAGAGTAGTAACTATCAGATCGAGTTGCCAGACATTTCCCCACTAATTCTGCCAATGTGTCACTTTCTGACTGTCACTGCCAAATGCTGATTTGTGTGTCACATGCCACTCTAATTAACTTTGCCCATCCTTGGCTCTTGCATGTTTCAAGGCCTCGCAGATAGGAATAGCCCCGTCTTTGAGAAGATTACAAATTAATTATATGTAATTTGTTTTAAGCAACAACTCGCAAGTGAATCTTTGTAGCTCCGAATAATTTGGTTTTGAATGCTTTCCAAAGTATCACTGTTTCTCTGGCTCAGAGCTTGCCCTGCTTTTAATTAAAGAGTGCAGCCGAGATGGTAAGAAGCCACCAGCTCCATGACTTGACACTTCTGCAACCCAGCATTTTTACATTTTTTCCTTTATACACAATGGCCCAAAACAGACCATTTTCTCCAGGAATTTTTATTACTCTCTCAGAACATCATTTTCATTGACCAATTCAGTCTAGACTTTGCTTTCCCAGTTATATTAATTTCCACTTTGGCATAAACAGTATCTCCCTCCCCAATAATAATGTTTATGTAGCAGGGTTTTTTGGGGGGGACAATATTCAAAGAGCTTTAAATAAACCAAGAAAGGCCAAACTGCAACATGGATGCCATGAGCAGATGTGCAGCATGGGTCTTTGGTACACGTGGAAAGGGCCATGTGTTTAGCTATACAATGGACATCCTTAACACATTTCACTAATTCTTCAATGTATGTTTAAGGACCAAATTAGATGTGGCCTCAAAAACCGGTGAACGAAGACCTGTGAATAAAATCTATAATTTTTTTCAAAGACAGCCATGTGAAGAGGATCTGATAGCCAGAATCATGTCACCAGAGTTGTTTCCCTCAAGCCATTTTCTTGAACTTCCATTTTCTCCCCTTTCCTGACTGCTACCTTACCCGTGGGGAAAACATACAAGACACCACTTAAGTATCTGTATGTTTTACATCAGGTGGCATACCATCTCTTGGGGAAACTCTAGCTTCAGATTTCCTGCCTTGTGTAGGGGTCTGAAAAAGGCCTATCCAGCCACATACCTCTCTAGAACTCCAGGGCAATTTGTGTCAGGGAATGACACTTTCTCAGCACCATGGCCCCACTGGTCCCTGAGGGTGCTTTGTAGGGAGGAATACCAGAGATCCTAATCACAGAGCTCCCAGGGCACATTTGGCCCTAAGAAAGTTCATATTATCATCCAAAACCAAGGACGAAATGGATGTAATACCTTTTAGAAGGACCAACCAAACATTGTGCAAGGTTCTGTACAGACCAGAACTCTTAATCCAGCTAGATGGTAAAGTAAAGGTAAAAGCCAGTCAAATCCGACTCTAGGGTTGCGGTGCTCATCTCCGTTTTAAAGCCGAAGAGCCAGCGCTGTCTGAAGACATTTCCGTGGTCATGTGGCCGGCATGATTAAACACCAAGGCGCACAGGACGCTGTTACCTTCCCACTGAAGTGGTACCTATTTATCTACTTGCAATTTCTTGGTTTCTAACTGCTAGGTTGGCAGGAGCTGGAACTAGAGACGGGAGCTCACTCCGTCATGCGGCACACTCGGGTCTCGAACTGCTGAACTACCAACCTTCCACAGCCTGCAGTTCAGTGTCTTAACCACTTGAGCCACCGCAGCTCCATACCATACATCTAGATGGTACAACATTTAAAAAGTCAGAAGGGTAGAAAAGCCATGATGTTAATGTCTGATCTTGTCACATATCCCCTGTGAGTCTTATTATTTCAGTTCAGTTCAGTTGCCTTTATTGGCATTAACATTAGGAAAAAATAGATAAAACAGGAACATATACCAACCAGAAAAACCATTCTAGAACAGTCTAAAATCCATGTGAAATAAGACTAAATTTCATATCTCCCAAATACAAGTTTTGCATTACAATAGTTTACTATTATTTATTTACGTATAAAAAGAGCAGCCTGAAAGAACTTTGCCACAGAGTTGGTTATATTTTCATCATTGCTGTTTAGTAGATATAGCAGTTTGTGTGAGTCAGGAAGCTCTATGATACCACCAAGTAGTGACGATAAAATACAGTGCTGAATATTGGCATAGTAATGACATTCCAGTAACACATGAGACACCATTTCAATTGACCCGCTTGCACAGGGACTAGTCTATTAACAAAAGGGATACTATTAAACCTCCCAGTTAAGATCACTGAAGGGAGAGCATTGAACCTGGCGAGTGAAAAGGTTCTGCATAAAGCTGGGGTCTGAAGTTGGCAAAGATAGCTAGCAGGATGACCTACAACGGGCAATATCCCATGACTTAGGGGAGAGCATGTCTTATTAGCTGCGTTGTACAGCTCAAATAGGGGCTGCGGTGGCTCAAGCGGTTAAGATGCTGAACTGCAGACTGGAAGGTCAGTAATTCAGCAGTTTGAGACCCGAGTGCCGCATGACGGCGTGAGCTCCCGTCTCTGGTCCCAGCTCCTGCCAACCTAGTAGTTCGAAAGCAAGAAATTGCAAGTAGATAAATAGGTACCACTTCGGTGGGAAGGTAACAGCATTCCGTGCGCCTTGGCATCTATTCATGCCAGCCTCATGACCATGGAAATTTCTTTGGACAGCGCTGGCTCCTCGGCTTGGAAACAGAGATGAGCACCACATCCCAAAAATCAGATTCGACTGGCTTTCGTGGAAGGGAAACCTTACAGTTCAAATAGCTCTGCCTCAAATAGACTGTCCCTTATTGTTAGCATTGCCTCCAATTCTGGAAGTGGGAGTAAGGATTCGAAAGAGATGTTCAATGTTCTTGATTTATTTTCAGTAATGACTAGCCAAGGGGAATAGTTAGATTCAGTCAAAAGTTGGAAGCAGTAACTAGAGGGATCAGATCTATAATGTAATCGAAGCCAGAACTTGCAGGTCGTTAACCACGCCCTTGTAATGATAAGATTTTGGCCACATTCTAGGCATAAAGCCATGTTGCAAACAAGTGGCTGTGGCAAGCAGCCTACAATAAATTGCCAAGCCATAATACTTACCTGTGGGAGTAAACTGGATTGAGCACAGCGGGACTTCCTTCATAAACCCACATTCCCAGCACTTGAGTGAGTTTAGGACTGAAGTACAATTTTAGACAGGGACTTCTCAGCCCCGAGTCTTAACTCCTACAGTACACAAAGGAAATCAAATAGCACAGAAAGTCTATTTCATATTTCTTTTTGAAAAGCATTCCTCATGTTTTCCAATCATATCTGATTTTATTTGTGAAATCCATCATCAGGTGCTATGCCCCATCAAATTCAGTGCAATATACTGCCACTCTATTTCCAACCTTTCAGCAACTTTTATTCAAAGTGACAGTATTAATCTATGGGCTGGTTTGAATTAATTTCATCTGGCACTATCAAACGCTTTATTAAAGCTCCAAATATAGTACATCATGGTTCCTTCAGCAGATCCATGAGCACAAAACATCCATCTGACAAGATTTGTTGTTGATTAATCCATCATCGCCCACAGAACTGAAGTTTTGCTGGTTTATATACTGGCGAGCAGAACTGGATTTATACACTAGCTAAATAAACTGCATTTTGGAGCCTCAGATTATGAGCTGCCTTTAAATAGAAACAAAAATCCCAACAACCTAAATTTCAAGATTTAGACCCGGGGGGGGGGGAATAATGCTACATGCATGTGTTAGGTGCCATCAACCCACAGCCTACTTATGGTAATCCCTGGAAGGTATTCAAGGTAGAAACATTTAGAGATGGGAAGGAGGAGGAGGAGGTGGTGTTTTTTTACCCCACTTTTCTCTACCCGAAGGAGCCTCAAAGTGGTTTATGATCACCTTCCCTCCCTCTTCCCACAACAGGCACCTTGTGAGGTAGGTGGGGGATGAGTAGGGTTGCCATCCCCCCAATGGGGTGGGGTTTTTCCCACTTCTGGGGCCCCACTGGCTGGCAGGGGAGCCCCCCCCCCAAGCAACCCCATCCATGCCAACATGCCCGGCACAATGATGCCACCCGGAGGTGATGTCGTCACACAGGGCATGTTGCTGGGGGATGCTCTATCATTTTTTCCCCCAAACTCTAGAGTGTCCCCTTCAAGAAGTCTCGAAAGAAAGAGGAGAAACCCCCTGCCAGAACGCATTAAGGACCTGGCCACCCTGGGGCTGAGAGAGTTCTGAGAGAACTGTGAGTGGCCCAAGGTCACCCAGCAGGCTTTGCATGGAGAAGTGGGGAATCGATCACCATTTTCCAGATTACAGTCTACCACTCTTAATCGCTACACCATGCTGGTTTGCCATTCCCTTCCTCTGCATAGCAACCCTTGACTTCTTTGGTGGTCTCCTATCCAAATATTAACCAGAGCTCCCCCTGCTAAGCTTCTAGATGTGACAAGACTGGGCTAGCCTGGGCCTCTTAAACTAGACATAGTTTATGGCCTTCTGCATCTTAATCCAGCCTGACAGGCAAATATCTCTAGGCCTGTAGCCAGAAATATTATTGGCGAAGGGGCTGAAAAGGGGAGCTACCACTAGTCAATTTGAAATGGTAAAATCCTAAATATACATTCCATTTGCTTAGAAGTGTCTCCCAATGCAGGGAAGGACCTTGGCCTACAGTTTGTTGGCTTTCCAGTGGAAATGGTTGGCCACTAGGTGAAACAGGATGCTACGCCAGATGGACCACTGGTCTGATCCAGCAGGACTCTTCTTGTGTTTTTTGTATTTATCTGATTAAGGTAAAGGTAAAGGTTTCCCTTGCTCGAAAGCCAGTCGAGTATGACTCTAGGGTTGCGGTGCTCATCTCCATTGCGCTGTCCGAAGACGTTTCCGTGGTCATGTGGCCGGCATTACTAAACACCAAGGCGCACGGAACGCTGCTACCTTCCCACCGAAGTGGTACCTATTTATCTACTTGCAATTTCTTCCTTTCGAACTGCTAGGTTGGCAGGAGCTGGAACTAGAGACGGGAGCTCACTCCGTCATGTGGCACACTTGGGTCTCAAACTGCTGAACTACTGACCTTCCACCTCCTGCAGTTTAGCGTCTTAACCACTTGAGCTTTCAGGTGCCAGGGGCTGAAGTGCTCATGTAGATCCTACATTTTATTACCAATGTAGCACAGTGGTTAAAATGTTTAAGCTTCAACTTATTCTCAGCCATGGAGCTCACTGGTTAACTCTGGGTCACTTTCAGCTTAACTTGGTGGTGGAAAGGGCCATCAAGTCGCAGCCGACGTATGGTGACCCAATAGGGTTTTTTTGGGAAAAGACAAAAAAGAGGTGGTTTGCCACTGCCTGTCTCCACATAGCAACTCAAGATTCCCTTGGTGGGCTGACCCTACTTTGTTTCTGACATCTGACAACATTGGGCAACATTGGGCTAGCCAGGCCATCCAGGTAACAGCCAGCTTAACCTACCTCACAGGAATGTTGTAAGGGAAAAATGACTGACTAAACAATTCCTGCACTTCGCAGATATAAAATCACATCATTAGTGCGGTAATAATATTTCAACCTATGACATCATAGGTTAACTAAGGCTACAATCCTATGCAGACTTACCTTAGAGTCAGCTCACCTGATAGGACAAGGGTAAAGGTGACGTGGTTATTATCAGAGACAAATGATCCTGTTACTCTGTGGCGAAATTATTAGGGGCAATAACATCAGAAGAAGAATATCAAATAAGGCATAGATAGATAGATAGATAGATAGATAGATAGATAGATAGATAGATAGATAGATAGATAGATAGATAGATAGAGTCAGCTCAGCAGAACCAAGTGGGACTTGCCTCCAAGTAAAAACACATAAGATCATGTTCTGACAAGCCTCTGAACTGTTGCAAGGTTGGCAATAATGTAGAAAAGGAAATGTGAAACCCTGAATTGCTTCACAAATTGGGAATCTTTTAAGAGCTCATGTTTTCAGATAATGGCAAAAGAGAAGGAGGAGGATGCCAGGACCAGGGATCAATGTGGTACCTTATTCGGAGAAACGCTGCATCCTTTTTTGACGTGTTTTTTTTTTTGGTTATGTTTTGCCAGGGATATCTTTAAATTTTAAATTATTTTGGGTTAGCACTGTATAGCAGTGTAGTGCTGCTAAGATGCAAAGAGTACAAATTAAAAAACAAACACCTAAAATACAAAAATATGTTTAGGGGTTTTGTGAAACTCATGTAGCTGTAGCATGGCATCCTATTAACGATCCAGCTAAAACTGATTTGCTCATAAACCCTTTGTCAATTTCACTCATGTGTCTTCTATATTCTTCTCACAAGACAGTGCAAGACATAAGACTTGAAGCAGGATTCAAAAACATTCTGGGAAAGGTGTGGGCTAGTGAGGTGGCTATTTCTAAAGGAGCTTTAGGTACTAAAACGGGAGATTTCAGAGTTATGCTTGCTTGCAACAAACTTTGTTCCCTAATAACCATGCAGGTCGATGTGTGTTGTTACCATGTGGGGCCCTGACCTGGGGCCCTGACCAGGCAAGCCCGATCTCATCAGATCTTGGAAGCTAAGCAGGTCCAACCCTGGCAAGTACTTTGAAGGGAGACCTCCAAGGAATACCAGGGCCGGGACCAGAGGCAGGTTATTAAGCCACCTCTCTGAAACATCCCACCCCCACTAGGAGTCGCCAGAAGTCACCATAGGGTTGCCAAGTGGCACTTACCTTCCCCGTGGGGGACTCCCAGGCGGCTCCCGGCGCGCACGCCGCATGCACGTGACTAGGAAGTGACGTTGTGACGCCGGGCAGGCTGGGGGCGGGGCCACGACCATACACGACCCCCAGCGTACCCGGCGTCATAGCGTCACTTCCTGGTGACGCGCACGCTGGGGCAGGGTTCCCCGGGGCGACTTGGCAGCCCTAAGTCACCATGACTTCCAGGCTTGCAAGCACATACAAACACACACACAAAATACTCACAGAAATGGTTCTTAAAAAAGAAAATACTGTGTGGGGAAGGAAATGCACTCTGTTCATACCCATAGTACTTGGCTCACCTGTTTGCAATCTTGCCATTCAGAGGAAGCATTATTATCCTTGGATAATAATCCAAGGATTAATCCATCCCCACAAAGATCTCTTGTTTCTGTAGGGAGAAGCAATTTGGTTTACAGCTGCCTTGATATTATCCCCCCTTTCGCCCTCTGCAATGAAGTTCTTTTTTGTGTCGGCTCTGGAGCTTCGGCCTGTCAAAGCATTATGCCGTTTCAGTCCTTTCACCAGTTTGGAGGCTAAGTGAGGACAGGAGCTTGCCCGTCATTATTCACTGGCGAGTTAAAGACACCCTGCCTATGCTCAGTGGCATACATTATCCCAAACAGCCAAGTTTCAGCAAGGAGGCTCAGAATTAATGATTAAAAACAGATCGAGGACCGATTGAGACTGGGCACTCATTTTCCTCCCCTTGTTTCTCCTTTCTCTTGTTCCCCTGAACAGATGGAGCAGTCCAAAAGTAGTTCCAATCTAATTTAGATTTTTTTGCCCTCTGCTCTCACGTGTCAATGCTGACATTAAAAGTGAAGAAGAAACAAATGAGAACGAAGGAAAAGGACAAGGGAGGAGAGGTCAGGAAACATGGGCGATGAGTCAATGACTGACTCAGGACAGGAACTTCAGAGCTGCCTTGCATTCTGTCTGAGGGAATGGGACGAAGAACTGCTGGGACATTTCCCCCTCTATCTAGGTTAGAGAATGGTCTGGGAGCCTTTTTTTTTTTTAAATGGAAGCTGGTAATTTGAGAGGGGGAGACTGACGTATTTCTGTGGATCCATTACCCCCTCTAGTTACAGGCCTGCCAGGGCCGGCTCACCCACTAGGCGAACTAGGCATTCGCCTAGAGGTTGGCATCTGTGCCATAAGGCAGCCTTGCCTAGGGCGCAGAAACACCTCGAGCCGGCCCTCAGGCCTGCCCTTCCAAAGGGTAGGGTTGTTAATTCCAGGTTGGGAAAGTCCTGCAGATTTGCGAGTGGAGCCTGCAGAGAACAGGGACATCAAAGGAGTACAATGTCATAGAGTCCACCCTCCAAAGCAGCCATTTTCTCCAGGGGAACTGATATCTGTAGTCTGGAGATGAGCTGTGACCCCAGGGGATCCCCAAGTCTCACCTAGAGGCTGGCATCCCTACCTGATAGTTATCTTCTGGCTCATAATTTTGGCACATGTATTGCATACTGATAGAGCTGAACACATCTTCCTTATCATATTGTCCCCCAGGAACTGTAATATTCATCTGGCCCTCTTGAGAGAGGGCTTCAGAGCTGGACAGGGGAGCAACTAAAGAGTAAAAAATAACCAAAACAAAGGAGACAGCTACCAAATAAAAGGTTTCATGAGAGGTTCATTGACAATATACATTCAAGAAAGAAATGGGCACACAAGGCTGTTTGGTTGGGAATTCTGGTCGCATAGTCCACAGGGACCAATAAGTGTTTCAAGGAGAGTTGCTTAAAGTTTTGAAAGTAGGGTTCCTGGTGTTATAGGTCACACAGCATTACAATAATCAGGAAGAGTTTCATAAACATTAAGCAACTTTTGCGTATGTACCTGCAAAGCAGTGCAGTCAGCCCAAAAGCTTTTGTTCATAGCCAGAGCAGAACACCCAGGGAAATAAAACCCAGTTTGTACATCTGACCATTGCAAACCAGACACATTCATGTAGTGAGCAAGATGAGGATGAATTTTGGTGACACTTGACTCTTGACTGTGTTGCTCAAATATAAATTGAGCTTTCTAGGCACCAGCATATACACACTGTCTTCAAAAGACCATTTCACACCTATTCAAATTTGCTCTTTTCTGGAAACAAATTTCTTGGGGAAAGTACAGCCATTTATTTATTTTTGTTCACTGGTTGCAGTGAATATAGAAAGGAAAGAAAGTACAATGTGGATCTAGTGCAACAGCTAAGAAGGCCTAAGCACTGGGTTTAAGCGCACTTAACAGCATGCTTGGCCGTAGCCTTTGACTCTCTACAGTTCAAGCCAACTTGAGGCTGTCCTGACTCCTCTCAACTGTTCCCCAGTGGTTTCTGTACATCAAACTTCCATACTCATTCCACCATCATCTGGTAAAGGACATCGTTTTATGCTAGAATATGGAATTTATTTCCATGTGACGTGACTTATGAGATGTCATAAATCATTTGTCTCCACCAGTGAGTTTTGACAGTAATCCATAAATAAGATGGACTGCACTTCCAGCTTTTTGGCTTAGACCATTGTGTATTTTAGCTTCCCTTAAGGAAAATAATTGAGCTGTAACATTAAAATAATTGATCTCTGGGTGTTCTACCTATTTGTTGAGTGTGATGCCTGTGCTCCCGTTAATCAGTTCATTATGTCTGCTTCCCTGAAGAAACTCTAATATTTTAATATCTCACCACAGACATTGAGCTACCCTGGCCTTTCCCATTTTTCCTTGCCTTGTTTGCTTCTCCTCAGCCCCCCTCCCTTCAGTTTTCTGATCACATCGCTAATCTCTCCTTGCAGGGCCTTGTTCATTCTTTAGGCTTCATTGTGCACCAGGATACAGACACAGCAAAGCAAACTAAGGCGTGAGTATAAAATATTTACCAAGCTGCATTTAAAATAATTTGTGAACACAGATGACATTTAAAGGTTCCAGAATGACAGACACTGTGTTTCTAATGTTTACTTCTTGGCAGCAATGACTGATGCCATGCATCCATCGCTAAAGGTGGCATAACTCCATGTGAACAGAAAGGCATTGTATTATACACACTGCAAAGCTGGCACATTCTGAAAAAAACACCGTCACTTATGTAGATTAGGGCTGAGCCAAGAAGGAATGGAGATCTTTGTGAACGTTCATCAGCAGCAAGTGGTACCATCATGCATTGCTGCAAAAGGAAAACAAACCCTGATTGCCTCCTTACGGCTTTGCACTGAATAGGTTTTCTTTGTCCTCCTGCTCCTAGCTGGTCAGGATCACCCACGAGACCAGCGCAGAAAGCATTACCCTAACTACAGATTGCACTCAGCCCAGTGGTAACATGATATAATTAAACCTGATTGTTTCACAGTGTGACAGTGCCATTGTGTTCACTGCATGGTTCCCAGATAGATAGGGACATGCAGTGAAGGAAAAAGAAGTTAATGAACAGGGTAAGAGAGCCAGTGTGGTAGAGTGTCGGACTACGATCTGGGAGACCCAGGTTCGAATCCCCACTCTGCCATGTAAGGTCACTGGGTGACCTTGGGCCAGTCACACACTCTGTCTAACCTATTCTCACAGGGTTGTTGTAAGGTTAAAATAAAGGATAATTGCTTTGTGTCCCCATTGGGCAGAAAGGCGGAGTATAAACAAAATATATAAATACTGATGCCAAAGATGGTTGATCACTGCCAGTTCTGGTCATAGCCTGTTAACAAGCTGCAATCCTCACAGATGAATGTTTGACACATTATTTGAGTGTTTGTTGATTTGTCGTGGCTTTTTGACATGCTACTTCAGGGGTGTCAAACATAAGGCCCGGGGGCCAGAACCAGCCTGTCTAGGGCTCTTACCTGGCCCAGAAGCAACTGGTATGTATGGAAATGTAAGGTACTCCCCCTTCTATGGTATCCCTAGGGAAAAAACCTAGTCTTGCATATGATTAAATACATTTATTGGGGCTTTTGTGGGTTCCCCAATAAATCATTTGCTTTCACTGCTAGGAATCAATTGCTTTTTTTTTTTTTTTTTTTTGAGTAAAAAATAATACTGTTAATTGGTTTTGCCTGTGTCCTTTATAAAGTTCATATTTCTGGTACCTAGTGTTACATTTCATGGCACACACGGCCGGGCCCAACAAAGTAATATTTGTGTCAGATCCAGCCCTCATAACAAATGAATTTGACACCCCTGGGGTACTTCGTTGTATTCCTTCTTCACAGTGCAGTACCGTGCAATTGGCTATTCCTGCAGCCACGGCCCTCGTAATACCTTTCCTGGAGCCTGCCATGTGTTTTAGAAAATGGGGGAGGCTAGATGGGGCTTTTGTCCAGCAAGCTTCTGATTGGCCACGGGAGATTTGATTGGCTGTACAGGTTTTTAAAAACCTTGCTTTGGCAGCCACTGCCACAACAACATTGGGATCTTCACTGTGTGCCTGAAGGCAAGCTGTGGCAACCATTTTGCAGCTGCCTCTGCTTCCTGAGGCAGCTGTTTTGTGGCAGCATCTACCACACTGTGTCAGAATTTCAAGGGTGCCCAAAGGCTCAAAAGGTTGGGGACCCCTGTGCTGTGCTATTTATTTATGTATTTATTTCATTGTATTTATACCCCAACCTTCCCGCGAACGGGGTCAGGGCAGCTTACACAAGGCACAAGTGCATACAGTATATAAAATAGATAAAAACAGTAAAAAATTCAATTCCATCAGGATGCAAGGATAAAAACTCCCACCATCTTGCATAACAGAGGGGAGGGCGAGGGCCATAGATAGATGGTACCCGGCCCTCCAGCGGTATCGCTCTATATTGGAGCAGTGGTGGTAGTGGCAGTGGCGGCTCCTACTCAAATGCCTGGTGGAAGAGCTCCATCTTACAGGCCCTGCGGAACTGAAAAAGGTCCCGCAGGGCCCTGATCTCCTCCAGGAGCTCGTTCCACCAGATAGGAGCCACCACTGAAAAGGACCTGGCTATTGCAAACTACCTTCAGATGATGTATTGCAATGACTTCTGCAGACTCAACTTTCATTTTTTTAAAAAAAGTAAGTCTCTATCCTCTTCTACCACAGAGTTATAAGGGTAAAGGTAGAGTAACACATTTCCCTTTATGGTTCTGCAGTGGAGGAGACAGAGATTTTTTTTTATTTAAACAAAACCTGGAAACATTAATGATCATGGCAACATGTTGTTAGAATATTAATTTATAGTAGCACAATAATACTTACTATTTTTTTTTAAAAAAAAGCCTTCCAAAAACATAGCAGGAAAAGTGGTGGTTCACTGT
Organism: Gekko japonicus; assembly: GCF_001447785.1. Taxonomy (NCBI): domain Eukaryota; kingdom Metazoa; phylum Chordata; class Lepidosauria; order Squamata; family Gekkonidae; genus Gekko; species Gekko japonicus. The sequence continues at coordinate 765,365 of NW_015164198.1, forward strand.
GTAAATGCAGACATATATAGTTAAATTATTCCATAAGAATATAAATTAGTACAAATAAAATCTGTGTTTAAAAAATCCTACCCTTCAGTGTTTACAGAAGTAGCCTTTTGTTAATAATAGCTGTAGCCCTAGGTACATATGCTGTTTGGAGAGGAAAAAAAAACTGATATAAACTTGTTTGGCAAACATTCAAGTTCTTTGCTGCCAATTGATCAGACCAAGTGATTGGCTCATTTGAACACAGTACGTCCAACTATCCAACATGAAATTTGTGACCTCCCCAGTATGAACATGCTTGACTTGAGAGAAAGATTAGTGTGCATGCATGATCATAGATTGCTAGGGTTGCCAATCTCCAGGGGGACCAAGAGATCTCTAGGAATTACAAATGATCTCCAGACTACAGAGATCAGTTCCCCTAGAGACGTTATGGAGGGTGAACTGTTTGGTACTATACACAGCTGAGATTTCTCCCCTCCCCTGGCTCCACCCCCCAAATCTCCAAGAATTCCCTGACTCGGAGTTGGTAACCTTGTAAATATTGCTGTGTCTCAGATGCTCACCCTAGCATCCATGTCTGCCACCACAGCTGCCTCCCTTTCTGCTTTTGACCATATTATTACAAAAAAAAATCATTTCACAGATTACAACACTACTGAGCTGTGTCTGTATCCCAACTGGCAGCATCCCTCAGCATTTTCTGCCAAATCTGCTGGATCTGCATACATCTGTGCATGTGTATTCTCGCTCTGCCTACCAGGAATTGTAGTTTCTGCCTCACACACAGACAAGGAAATTATTCTGATCCCCTCCTGAAATCACAATTTTGAGAGATGCTCACACACCCACTGGCTTGGTTCAACATCTGTTTGCTGGTCACAAACAGGGAGCTGACTGTCCGACAGTCAGTTTGCTGTTCATAATCAGTTTGAGCCTGTTTAGCAGGTTATTCTTCTCAAGTATTCAAACAGTGAAGTGCAATACAAGGTAATCAATAGCATTTCACACATGCATATTCTCATGGATCCCCATAGCAGGCACACAATCCCCCCTCCCCCACCAACCTGTTGTCATTGTGGTCCATACAGCAACCAATGATATAAATGGAGAGCAAAAAAGTTCACCAGCAACTATAAGTAAACAGCCTTAATAATAATAAAAAGTCTTACCATTTGGTGTTTATGGTATCTGTTATTTTGGGCATGCATATTTTACCACAGCTTAATGAGATGGGAGGCATGGTCTGGTGCCTCCCTCCCAGTGTGGTGTAGTGGTTAAGAGCGGCCAGGCCTGTAGCTAGGATTTTTTTTTTGCTTGTGGGGCATATTTTTGTGTGTGGGGGGCAGCCCCTCCCCCAAAAAAATCATGAATTGCACATGTGAACGAGGGAGTAGATTTGGCTCCCCCCTCCCAATTGCCATGTTCTGTACGCAAGGCTGGGGCTGGGGGACATGTGGACAGAGGAGACCTGCCAGCTAGGGTTTGTTTTTTTCAGGCTCACTTTCAACCCCCCCCCCTACTTTCCTCCAAGGGTGTTGATTCTGGAGCTTCCAAAAAGAGGCAAGGAAGAGAAGGGGGGGGGAGACAGGCATGGATGTACCACAGTTTGGGAACATAAGATCCCAGGAGAAACCAGTGGCCTCCACCCTGGGGTCATGCTGCAACAGCAGCTGCACTTGCAAGAGCAGCAGCAGCAGCAGCAGCAGCGCTGAAGTGGTCCAGGCAGCTCCCCAGGAGCACCAAGGCTGGGTAGACAGAGCTGTGTGGGATCGCTCACAGGCGATCATGGCTGTCAAATAAGGTGTGTTCTGCTACTAAACACACTCACTATAAATTTGCAGCATCTCAGCTTTCATACCCAAACTAAAATGTGTGAACAAGAATGGCCCCAAGTAGATTCAGTTACTTAATACAAGTTTCTTCTTTAAAGAAAAAACACAAAAGGCAATTACCCAGGAAAAAGCTTATTATATAATTGAAGCTCCATAAGAGTGAATAAAAAAGGCAATACAAATTAAATTCAGGGATGAAACCAGGTGACTGCAGAATTTACCTGAAATCATTTTAACATGCCTTGAAATTTGTGTAGAGGTGAAGGAGGATTCTCAAATTTCTCTGTAGGCAAAATTCAGTGACAACAACATTAAGAGAGCAATCCTAAACAGGTCTACTCTGAATTCTACTAAGGTCTATTCAATGAAGCTTACTCCCAGGAAAGTGCTCTTAGGATTGCACTGTAAGGGTCTGGGGACAACACAGCAGGTTTAGTATTCCCACATGAACACACATCAGAGCCCACTAAGAACCCCAAGAAGTGAGAAATGTGGAAACACTGAGCTTGTCACATGGTCTGACTCTGAAGATAACTACTTCCTTGTATGATTAAAACCACCATGTGCTAAGTCTTTAAGAAGTTCCTGGGTGGTTATCTGTTCAGCCTTAGAAAACTAGCTGATGTTCCTTCTATAGGCAACCAGAAATCAAACAGCACACAGAACAACATGCAGCTAGGTACTGATCCACAACACACAAAGATACTATAATGTTTACTTACTCATAGAAGCTGATTCATCATTTGGTTTTTGGTAGTGCTTATACCTGAATTTTCCATACAAGTAGTCTGGTTGTTGGGGAAAAAAAATACTAGAGATGCAGGCAACAGTCCCTGAGAAAGGAAACTCCAGGACCTACATGGAGCAGGGAGATGTTGATCATGTTAGTTGATGCAAAAGGGGAGGGCAGGGTTGCTGGCACAGTTGAAATCATTCTGACTCCATGGGAGTTATTTCATACTAACAGTTTCACTTATGCATCGACATCCACACAGTTTGCCTTCTCAGCACCAATCATGCCTCCTGTATAACATCAGAATGGCAACTAAAGGAACATTTGATATAGGTTGATAAGATTACAATTGGTTTAGAAATGCCAGGACTTGGAGTCAGCCTGTGAAATTGATGGTAGTAGGTTCAAAACAAACAAAAGTCAGTATTTCCACATGCAAACGCAAAATGAACGTCTACAATGGATTGCCATAGGATCATAAAAATACGATAATGGTTATGAGTTTATCTGAATATGGAGCGTTCATGTTCACGGAGAGCATACCATCAGCCGATCTACACATTATGGAGTATCCAGGCTTGGTCAGGGATCTCCATCCCGTGTAAGAGCCAGACATGTATTATGATCTCCCCTGTTTCCATGCATACAACACCCAATCAGATTGAGACTGTGATATACATGGAGCAGAGTATTTAGCCCCCCCCCCGACCATTTTTCTCAACCTGAAAGAACATCAGGAGGGACTATTTGGCCCATTGGCAAAAACCATGGGAATTGCAGGGAACATATGGGTTTCCCTAGTGGCACAAAAGCAAAAATTGGAGCTGTGCTTGCTTTGGTTAATTGTTGCCAATGACAGGATATGGAACGTATTTCCTTTGTTGTTGCCAGTGTCTATATGAGCTCAGGCCAGGTGACAGCTGACCCCATATTTATTATTCATCTATTGCCTCTTCGGCTGAGCAACAGCTTGGGGCTAAATCAGGACTTGCATTGTTAAGAGAAATTCTATTAATTCATCTTTACTCAATTTCTCCCTGAAATCCAATAATTTGTTTCTTTCCCTCTTTTTAGAGATTTGGAGTCTGTTTCAAATCAATTCCAGTTTGTTCAAAAGAGAAGGGACAGGAAGGGAGGGTTTACAAAATTTCAGAATTTCATTCTGCAGATGATCACAGGCCCCTGTGGTGTGTAAGATCCAGGAAAAAAAAACATGGGCTGAAGTTTCAGAAGAATGCATAGATACATAACAAAAGACTAAGAAGAGAATTCAAGAGAAATTCTTCTATTTTTTTTTAGAGAGAATCTTTTAAAAAGTGAATTTCAGAAAAAGAAACCTCATTCCCTATAACTTTAATCAGGACACATCCTAACCTGGATAAACTACGCAATGTGCAATGGCCCTTGGCACTGTAGACTACTTTGGTCTACAAGTTCCAGGATATACAATGCCTGTACCTCCATGCATTAATTTAGATACAGCCAGCACCAGCCTCTACAAGGGACAATGGATTTAGAAAGTGTTAACAGCCTATTTAAATGTTGATTATTTCTCATATTTGGCCTTGCCTTCAATAGGTTTCCACTGTTAATATTAGCATATTTGAGGAGCAAACAATATTGTGCTAAAGCACAATTGCATGCTTTCTAAGAACACCTCTATGACGGATCCCTGCTTCTTCTTCACTGTGAGGCAGATTTTCCCCACCAAAATTCTTAGTTCCCTTCAGGTACTGAGCTAGCCCCCCTTTGTAGCATGATAGTATTTGTGGCTTTATAAATTGGAATGTCCCACCCTTTGACAGACTCTAATTTGGCTTCTGCCCAGCCCAGGAACTTGTCAGGAGAAAACAGAAGCCCTCTTTTTAGATCACTTGAAATGGCACTGGAGACTGTGAGTGAATAATAATAACAATAATAAATTAATAGGCAGGGATGATATGGATGGTCAGGAATTGGAAAGGCTGAGGTAAACATAGTTGGTAAAACAGTATATTTTTCAGTTGATAGATAAGATGGTGTTTTAGCAGCTTATTTTCACAAATTCTTGGTTCTTTTCAGTGAGAGATGGTTGACTGGGTATTTTAAGTTTCAGTTACAATGTTTCTGCATATAATTCCCTGATAACCATTCAAGTTTTCTGGAGAGGTCAGTCTTTTAGTGTATCAAATTCTTTCCCCCTTTCTGAAATCACAAGGGTGCATTCAGACGGGGCACTTGCAATGGAATAGGTGCCGGTTGGAATCGGTGTACTTACCGGCGTTCACACGGTGAACATCTGCCTTCTGTCCCTAACCGTTGCAAAGAGCTTTATACCCTTGTATTCTGCCACTAGGTCCCCAAGTGGTGGTATCCTGAGTGCACCAGTTGTAACTGCTTTACCCCCGTCTGATCGCTCTCCAACGTTGCAGAGCCACTTCCGTTCGGAAGCCTGAAGCTTCCGATTTTCGCCCACCATTTTTTTTAAAGGTCGGCGATATGCGCTTGGGCGAAGCTTCACCCTGGCGTTTGTTTTTTTAAAAAGAAAAGGTCCTTAGTTTAACGTTTAGGAGGAGTCTGGGACTTCAGGGAGGCCAGTTTGGTCTTTAAACTTTAAAGGTAAGTCCTTACCTTTAAAGTTTAAATGTAAGATGGAGTTTTTTGCGCATATGCAAAGATCGCCATTCTGTGGGTGGCTGCCTATGCGCATGCTCAAACAGAGTTTAAAAATAACACAAAACCCCAACACCCGCTGCATGTGAATGGGCATACAGCTATTTTTTTTTTATTTTATTTTATTTTATTTTATTTTATAAAATAAATGTGAATAAAGAACTGACAGATAACTTCAAAGTACAGAAAGGAACAAGGCAAGGTTGTCCGTTATCACCGTTATTATTTATCTGGGTATTGGAAATACTTTTACAAAAAATACAGTACGATCAAGAAATAAAGGGCTTGACACATAAAGGACACCAATACAAATATCGAGCATTTGCAGACGATGTAATGTTTATAGTGGAGAACCCAACAGAAAAATTGACATTGCTTTTTCAAAAAATAAAGGAGTTTGGAGAATTGGCCGGCTTTTACGTAAATAAGAATAAAACAAAACTTATATGTAAAAACATGATCAAACAAAAACAAGTGGAACTACAAGAACTGGTACAATGTGAAGTAGTTAAAAAAACAAAATACCTTGGAATTGAATTAACGGCAAAAAATATAGACCTATATAAGAATAATTATGAGAAATTATGGACTAAGCTGACTCAAGATTTTAAGAAATGGGATAAAATGAACTTATCACTGATGGGAAGAATATCAGTTATAAAAATGAATGTCCTACCACGTTTGATGTTCCTGTTCCAAACAATACCAATTCTGCATAAAACGGATTTGTTGGCCAAGTGGCAACAAGAGTTGTCAAAATTTGTTTGGGCAGGCAAGAAACCAAGGATCAAAATGAAAATACTTTGTGATGCCAAAGAAAGAGGAGGTCTACAAATGCCAAATCTTAGACTATATTATGAAGCGGTTTGTCTAACATGGATGGATCAATGGGTGAAGCTTGAAAATGACAGATTGTTGGGGTTGGAAGGGCATGATTGTAGATTTGGCTGGCATGCATATTTATGGTATGACAAGATAAAAATGGACAGTTTTTTTAAACTTCACTTGGTGAGAAAAGCTTTGTATATGGTATGGACAAGATATAAGAAGTACCAGAGTGACTTAAGACCATTGTGGATTGTACCAGTAGAAGTGTTGATATCTTACTCAAGACAGCGAGGTAGAGACTGGTTGCCATATAGAGATTTAATTAAAAAAGAGGGAACAGAGTGGGTAATGAAAAAGCAGAATGAAATTGAATATGAATATGAGTGGTTGAAATATATGCAGATTTATGATCTTTTTAGATCTGACAAAAAAAACTATGGTTTTAGAGAGGAAAAAAATGAAATTGAAAAGGTATGGGAGAGTGGAGGAGGAAAAAATATTTCTAAAATGTATAAGGTGTTGTTAAAATGGTATACTGAAGATGAAACTGTTAAAGAACAAATGTTAAAATGGGCTATTAATATGAATAAGGAAGTAGATATGGAAACTTGGGAATATTTGTGGAAAAACTCTATTAAGATCTCGACATGTACTAATGTTAAAGAAAATTGTTATAAGATGATGTATAGGTGGTACATGACACCTAAGAAGATTGCAAATATGAATCAAAATATGTCAAACAAATGCTGGAAATGTAAGAGGCATGAGGGCTCATTTTATCATATGTGGTGGACTTGTGAGAAAGCTGTAGACTTTTGGACAAAAGTCCACAATGAAATGCAAAAAATACTGAAATGTTCTTTTAAAAAAGCACCGGAAATTCTGCTTTTGGGACTCAAAATGGAAGAAGTCAATACGACTAAAAAAACTTTACTCTGGTACCTGATAGTGACAGCGAGAATGATTTATGCTCAGTTTTGGAAGACAGAAAAGGTACCAGAGGTTGAAGAATGGATACAAAAAGTTCTGTTCATGGCACAAATGGATAAGATTACAAAAAAACTGAATAACAAAGAAGACGATGAGTTTTTTGGAGAATGGAATGATTTTAAAATTTATCTGGAAAAGAACTGGGATGTGAAACAAAACTTAATATGTTTAGATCAATATTAAGTCAAACGATGTTATCTTTAGATTGTAATGATGAAAAACTGATATTGTTGATGATATGAAGTAATTTGGAGCAGGGGTGGAAGCATTGTGGGAAGCCATTGGAGGGAGGGGAGGAACTGGGAATGGGGTAGACAATTGATAGAATGAAATGTTTTATATGTTGTATTCCTGAGAAAATAAAAATTTGTTTACCAAAAAAAAAAAAAAATGAATGGGCATACAGCGATGGGCTCCGCAGACAGGAGGTAAGTGTGATCGCAATTCAGCCGGCATAAACTGCACCGGTTCCAACCGGTACAGTTTATGCCGGCTGAAACGCCCCGTCTGAATGCACCCAAAGTGTCTTCTTTCCCCAGAGTAGTCTATAGCCATTTCCTTTCACCACAGACCAGGGACTGCCTCAGTGCCAATTCCCTGTGTAACTGGACAGGACGTATATTTCTTCCCTGAAAACATAATCCAGTTCCTTTTGGCCTGATTTGGAACTTCAGCCTGCTACCCGGGTCACTCTTTGCCAAAATCTCAAACCCCAAGTTCTTGGCATCTGTGTGAAAACATACTTCAACTTTAGCTGACACTAGACTCTGAATTCTTAGCTGAAATCTTTTCTCAGGTTATGTTGAACACAGCAAAGACCAGGAGTCTCTCCCTTTATTCAAAAGGTGAACCTGTCTGACAGACCTTTTAGTCAGATTCTTCAGATATCCCCTCCTTTAGCTGAGCTTTTACTTTACTGAACAGTAACTGCTGCGGAACTCAAAATGAACTCACTCTCCCCTCAGGACACAGCTGATTTTATATTTCCCTCAGTTGGCACTGGCCAATCAAAGAAAAGGAGCATCCTGTCACTCAAGTTCAACATTCTAGAGCAGAGTTAACTATTCACCTCCCTTCTCTGATTTTGCTGCATCAGAAAAACAGGAATTTAAATGTAGTCCATCACAACCTCTTTGGGCAACATTGGCCCCGGTCACACGGGAGGTTTAGGGCTGGAAGAGGGCCGGATTGGGGGCGCAGCAAATGGACGCGATAGCACCGCAACATCTGGGAAGCGGCACGCATGCATCCCCGATCCAGCCCTTCAGGCCGAAAATGTGCTTAACAAAAGAACCTGCAAAAGAGAAGGACTTACCGAAACGCCGCAGCAAGTGCAGCCGTGAGATCGCCAGCGCGCCCATCTGCTGGAGCAATTGAGGCTCCCAGCCAAACTGCGCATGCGCACACATACGCAGCCGGCTGCCTCACTCTCCCTTCAGTGGCTTCCCCCCCCCCCCGGGCATCTGATCGTGCCGGGGAGGAACTGCGCGGTGGCTCAGGGGATCTATCTGATCCCGCCGCCACGTGTCTCTTTTGGTGCGGCTCTAAAAAGCCGCACTTTGGCCATGCTCCCCCCCCCCCGTGTGGCAGGGGCCATTGCTACCCTAGGATAGACTAGTTTGACCTAATACAATGAGATCATTCTCACTTCAGGAAGAGTTCCCCTGACTACATCTGCAAACCCAGTGGCCCGAGCCACAATGGCATAAGCCAATCAAAGTCCTGAGATTTGTCAATTTCTTGATTCCTCCAGATCTTCTGTGTCTTTCAGTATTTTATCAATAAGGTGCAATGAGGTATCAATGTGGTAGCAAGGGAAGTTAGGCACACTGGAGAATGCAGTAGTGCCCAGGAGCGATAGTACTTATGGACATTTTAGGGCTGCCAATGAAGCACAAACTATTTTCAGTAGTTAGACATTGTAAAAGTGGATATCATCATTTTTAAACAAGGCCCTGTGCCAGTGCAATGATCTGGTTTCCCAACTGTCTGTGGAAATAAAGAAATTAACAATTTTAGGAGGGGAAAAGCACCCTATCCTTTCCTGTGCCCCATCCACTACTTTGCCTTCTCCATGACTATTTTGAGCTCTGACCAGATTTAAAGCAAAAAGAATCACATTTGTCAGTGAACCCATAGGAATATTTCAACAGTTGTCTCCTGCTAAAGAAGAGAAAAAGAAACAAATCTGATGCATCTGCCCCAGAACTAAAGTTCTGCATACCTTATAGAAGAGCTGTCCTAGTTTCCACTCATCTGCACACACAGGTAAGCTGCCCTCCTTAGTTCTGGTCACAATGGCTGCCATACCTTTTGTTCCACTGTGATCTCAATGGCATAAATGTCTTGGTACAGTGCAATTCCTACAAAGTTTGAGTGCAGTGGCACCTTTAAGACCAACACAGTTTAATTCTGGGTAGAAGCTTGTGCATGCACACATTTATCTGAAGAAGTGTGCATGCACATGAGAGCTTATATCCAGAATTAAACTTTGTTGGCATTAAAGGTGCCACTGCACTCAAACTTTGTTCTGTAGCTTCAGACCAACATGGCTACCCACTTGAACCTGCAGTTCCTAAACAGAGTTCCATCCAGAGCTCCACAAGAGCACCGTATAACTTCTTGATGGATTGTGGTTCTTGAACTCAGGGAGGCAAGCAAGAATGTGAAGGCGCTGGTGTCTTTTAGCCAAAGCCACTGAGCTCAAACAAAGCATGAGTCCATATAAGAATCACCAGTCCATCATTTTTAAGTGAACAGCAGAAGCAAAACTGGCAGTTTGTTTATTTATTTATTGAGATTTATATCCCGCCCTCCCCCGCAAGCAGTTCTTGATGCTATGTGCAATTTCCTTGAATCACTGCCAACTGTAATTCCTTTCACAAGAATTTCTCAATAAAATGCAATCTCTATATGAACGCCAAGAACATATCAGCCTGTGGGTATAAATGCAGGATCTTTATTTCTCCCCTCCATGATTTGCCCCACTTTTTATTGAAGAAGAAGAAGAGTTGGATTTATACCCCACCCTTCATTCAGAGTCTCAGAGCAGCTCGCAATCTCCTTCCCTTCCTCTCCCCATAACAGAGTCTCAGAGCAGCTCACAATCTCCTTCCCTTCCTCTCCCTGTGGGGTAGGTGGGGCTGAGACACCTCTTCCAAGGACTGCTCTTGAGAGAACAGCTCTGAAAGAATCTTACAATCACCTTCCCCTCCTCTCCCCACAACAGACACCCTGTGAGGTAGGTGGGGCTGAGAGAGCTCTGAGAGAACTGCTCTTGAGAGAACAGCTCTGAAAGAACTGTGACTGACACAAGGTCACCCAGCTCGGTGCATGTGGAGGAGTGGGGAATCAAACCCGGTTCTCCCAGATTAGAGTCTGCCGCTCTCAACCACTATACCAAACTGGCCTTAGTTGTTTACTGTTAAGAAGGTTTCTGCCCTAAGAAGTTTACATGTTTTCACAATGGGAAAACAATGAAGAGAGGGAAAGGGGTGGTGAGGGAAAGGTAACAAAGGTGAATGGTAAACAAAAGTTGTTGAGCTTGTTGGTGCACTTCCTCCTTTTAATTTTCACATATTCAAAAGATGCAATGAGAATGGTATTTATGGACCCTAGTAATCACATTCAACAGCAAATCACACAGGTTCATTAAACAAATTAGACAGATGTAGCAAATGAGTAAGATTCATGGAGGAAAGGTCCATTAATGGCTACTAGCCATGGTGAATAAAGGTCACATCCATATTCAGAGGCAGTAAACCTTGGAAGCCATGTACTGAAGCTACATCAGGGAAGGGCCTTGGCCTCTATGCCCTGTTTATTGGCCATCCAAGGCTATGAGTTGGACTCTGTGTGAAACAGGATTCTGGACTTGATAGACCACTGCTGATCCTGCAGGGCTCTTTTTATGTTTTTAACAATAAGGGAAATTGCCACTGCACAGGAAACAGACAATTCTGCCATTTGGTACAGACATAATATGACCTCTCTATGCTTGTGTACAGTGCCATCAAGTCAACTCCATAACATTTTCAATGCAAGTAATTGATTAAGCAGAGGTGTCTTGCCATTGCCTGCTTCTGCAAAGTCTTCCTTGGTGGTCTCCCATCCAAGTACTGACACTACTTAGCTTCTAAGATCTGACAAGATTGGGCTATACTATTCCATTCCACCTACCAACCTTTCTAAATACCACATGGAAATCATTCATCATGGAGCAGATGACACTGGGTTCCATGGATGAAACAGTCATGTGACTGATAGAGCCATCCTAGACAGGATTACACTCTTCAGTGGAATTAGAAGAGTACAATTCTGCTTCGAATGGCACCGTGAGACTCCAGTGTAATTGGGCACCTATATGTCTACTGCACGGACGGAGAACCTTGCCAGAAAATCAAGGTGTATCAGGAGGTGGCACTCTCCCTCCCATCAATAACATCCTAATAATTGTAAGTTGCTCTTAGATTCACCACCGCAGGCCATACGGAGGAAGTTTAATGCAGATTTATGGATATTTCCATTTCTTGGGGTGGGAGGCTTGTATGACATTTAAAACATCTGAGTGAACATTCAGCACCTTACAAATGGAGCAGGACAAAAATCAAGTAAATAATCAATCATGTGTCAGACTTAGCCCAAATGCCCTGCATTGACCATGTGAACTGAAAAAAACTGAATTGTTCTACCTAATTTCATACAGCCAGTGTTGCTGGCTATGTATAATTAAGAAGCAGACCCGAGACCATTCTTGGCCCCTTTCCCCAAAATACATCACACTAGGAAGAGGGAAAGAAGCAGATTTCACAGAAACTGATGAGGCTTCCATTTCCTCTCGAGTGACCCTTCACCACATACAAGCCCCTCTCCAAAATCTAAAGCAATTTGTATCATTTAAATCAACGATTGAATGTATAACCAAGAGATAAAAATCAGAAACCCACATCTAATTGTTATAGCTTAAATTAAGTTTTACTTTTATTGCTTGTAGATAAAAATGTGGATAGGATAACTATTACAACAGACTTAGAGATCGTTGGGGTTTTTTCTCCCCATTTAAACCAAGCAGTATCATGAGACCTAAGCTAATTTTTATTTAAAACATATGCTCGGTGGAGGCAGGAGTCTGCAGAAAACATCTGATACCACTGGACCCTAATCCTCCCCTAGAATCACACCACAGTAAAATAGCAGGGGAAATTCTCCAATTTAAATCCTGCCCTGATTTAGAAAACATAGATGGAAGACTTCAGAGTGCTTCAGTGCAGGCTGCTTTTCCCTAGGAATACAAGCTAGTTTCCCCATAGATATGTAGCAGCTACTACAAAGATCTCTAACAGCAAGACTCTTGTTTATAAGGCATGCAGTTATCCAAAAACACACACATAAAGAGGAAAGATAAACTGGCAAAGACACATATAATGACATTACAGGCAGCTAACATTTTAGGAGCCTTTGGAAGAACAGGGATAATAAGATGAGAGATTCCAGCTCGGAGTGGTGTGGCTTGTTATTTCCCATCTAATGGAAACTGCCTTAGGCTTTTCACGGTCTCATTGCCAATATATCCTCACTATCCCTTACACTAATTCACAGTTGGAAGTATCGAACCACAGCTGTTTAGCCAGTATTCCAACTAAGTAGTTCAACCATTGCAAGAGAGGTGAGCTATTTATGTCACATACCTATTAGGTCTGGAAGTTCTCCCGAATTCTCAGTCCGCTTGAGATAGTATGATGTGAAATGGAGACACACAGACAGACAATAGATGGCAATGCAGTAAGAGAACCAGTCCAGATAATCATTGGATTTGGATTGTAGGGATCTGGGTTCAACTGACTACCTAGAAAGCACTAGGCAGTCTCTCCTCTTCAGGTTAGCCTATCAAACAAGTGTTGTTATAAACTATTTGGAGAAAGGATGGAATACAAATAAAGACACTATGAGAAAATGTTTGTGCTCTGCTTTCTAGGTCAGGGAGATATTTTTTTTTACACTTCCTCTACTCCCCAGATAAACTATTGCTGAGGTTCTTTGCAGATGATGCTCATACCTTACACAGCAATTAAACCGAGCAGCAATTAAATAGAGCAGGAAGAAAGTTGGCAGCAACTAAATAGCACAGGGAGAAAGATAAAGTTTTTTTTAAAAAAAATGATCCGAAAAGCCAAAACAATATTAGAAATTCCAGGCTAACTTAATAAAGAGTAAGCCCATTTATGTTCCTTGGGACTCTTTTCTGAGTAACCATTTTTAGGATTGTACTGCACCATTGGCACCTACAGCTACACAAAGGCATTCAGCTGTAGATAGATTTTCAAGAGGTGCAGAAACGAATCTTTGCCAGAGGAACTACGTACCTGTCCACCAACCGATTAGTTATTGAGACCCTTCTCCATATCACCCCTCCTTCTAAGGTGAGTCAGGGAATTATCAGAGACCCACACTTTGTGATGGTGATTCCTCACCTATGGAACACTATTCCCAAAGGCACCTCCCGATACCTGATCTAATTAGTTTCAGTGTTGGGTCCATCCCAGTGACACTGCGAACTTCACAGAGCCATGGTTAACATTCAAACTTTCCCTTGTTTGTGGTTAACCAGAAGTCTTTTGAAATTTGCTACTACTCCTGGGAAGAAGCAGAAATGGAATGATGGATTTTCTTGCCCGCAATGTAAAATTATATATGGTTGTATGATAATACCCTCAATGATAACTTCTGCAGATTTAGAAGTTCATTTTTTAAGACTATTCGTATTTGCAAAGTAATCAAATGAAGCTTTCCCAGCTGACCGGATCTGCAGACCTAGGGCCCTTACTCATCTGCAGCAGCTTCTCCCAGATGTGCTTCTTCATTAAGCTCCCATAAAATAAAAGCAGGCTTGGCCTCCTGAGGTTTTCTCAAAGTAATCATGTTTGTAGTATCTCCAGGACTGCTTGGCACATGAGGGGATATTTTATTCCTTTATCCTTGCTGGTTTAGCCTTTCCTAATAAAAATTATCTTTTCTCCCTGTGCTTTGTATGGAAAACCACAACAGTTATAAAAGTTATTTGAATCTTATCTTTCGGCAGTTTTTCATTACCTCTTTTCCTAATTCGACTCACTGAAAATGGTTGCCTTGCATGTTTGTTGTTGCAAATGAGTCCATTTGAGGCTCAGTAATTCAGCAGACACCTGAATGCAATTAGCTGAAAACAGAAGGCTACATTCAGTAGAGGTTTTAAAGACCATGGGGCAACACTTCTCAGGCACATAAAGTCAAGATCACTTGGGGCTATGACTGTATCTTATGAAGACAATGTTCTGCATGGTAACGGTTGTTTGAAATAGGTTCACTCCAGTATTGCATTCAGAAGACCGAGCATGAGAGAGCTTGGTTTTAAAGAAATGTTAATAAAGAGGTTCCTTCTCCATCCAGAGTTACAACAACTTGCTTAACATCTAGACCACATCTGGCAGAACCTAATTTCTACAAAGCTGTGTAACATTTCACCAAGGCTGAAATATCTTACAGAAAGATAGGCATGCAACAGTAGAGGTGTTCTTTTTTGTTATATTTATTTAATTTTATTACATTTTTATCCCGCCCTCCCCGCTGTAGCAGGCTCAGGTTATTATATTATGATTTTAGGATTTGTGTTTTTTTAAAAAAAATTGAAGCTACTTTGAGCACTCCTGTAGGGCAACAGATATGCTACATTCCACTATATTCCCAGAGAAAGAGAAAGATCCTGAGTAGGGATGGGCATGAACTGGTTCACAAACTAAAGTTTGTGATGAATTTTGGCCAGTTCGTGCTTTGCAATGTCAAGTTTGTGACAGGTCAATGGGCATGAACTTTCCATGAATGTTGAAGCTGTTCATGGAGGTTTGTTGCAGTTCATGAATGGATATATTTCCAGACAGACTGTCTCCACTCAATCAAGGTGTTTATTACACTTCAAAGCGGGGGGAGGGGGCAGAAGTTTCCCTGTGAGTTTCATGTCACTAGCTTGTTCTTGAGCTGTTCCATAGAATCCTGTAACTGCAGCAATGCAAGCAAACGAGAACTAATGTCAAACCACAGAATCCCTGCAGTATAAACTGAAGGGGGGAGACATTTTTTTCAAGCCCAGTACTACCAGTTCAGTGTACAGGATGCCCAGCAGAATCCAGTACCAGTGTGGCCATGCAAGCTTAAAAAGGACTGACTGATCTCAAAGCACAGTGTCACAAGAAATCCGGGGGGGGGGATTTTGCAAGCTCTGTGCAAGAAAATGGGAACACAAAGGAATGCTGGCAAGGGGGGGGGGCTGACAACAGCAGCAGAGAAACCCAGAAACAGAGAAAAAATGAATCGCCTGAACCAGCACCTGTCATTTCCCCAGAAAGCACTTTCCTAGGGGCACCCTCTGGGGGGGGGGGCAGCGTAACTCAGATCTCATAAATCCAAATCTCACCAAACTTGGGGGGCAGGTAGAGGAAAGTCAGCCAGAGATCCCCAGTGAGTTTGGTGTCTCTAGTATGGGGGGTGAATTCTACTGGGTCATGAACCAAATCGGTTCATTTGATGCCTAAAAGTTCATGGTTTTTGAACCAGGCATGGAATGAACCACAAACGAAACTACATTTTCCTGGTTCATGCCCATCCCTAATTCTGAGGCTTAGATTTTTTTCTCCATTGTCCACTTCTTGTCCACTGTGGATGTGGTCCTCCACTATGGAGTGCACATTCTTCTGGTGGTATGCACTTCTGTTGATGCAAGTCCAGTATCTTTCAAGGAGTCCATGACTGTCTAGTGTGAAAGGAAAGTGCTTCTCAATAGAGGATGACCTAAGCAATGGACAAGTGGAAAGAAGGCATAGGGTTTAAGTCCAATGTGCTTTCAACACAGCTCCTACCAGTCTGCTTCTCTCTCTGTTCACGTCAGCTCTTTCACTCAGTCTCTCCCAATTCCTCTTCTCACTATAGTCCCAACATGGCTTTCATGTACCAAAGTCCCATAATTCTCAGCCTTTTGGGTGGTAAAGGGAACCACCTTCTCTCTTTTTCACCACCAGAAAACCTGGCTGGATCCCTCATTATATTTTAGAACTAAGTACAGTAATATCATTTTTCTGACATCAGACAATTCTTAGTTGGGCTTTTGTAGAGGGAGAAACATAAACGTACAGATATTAAATAGCTGACACTGCTCACAATGATTTTGGAAGATGCCATTTGAAAGGAATTGAGATAAAGTTGGTAACTCTTACAGCTCATGCCGCAATTCTTTCAATAGGTTGCTCAAATAAATGGGTAACTCTCGCAAATTAAAAAATGGTATCAAACATTCTCAAACTAATACGTAAATTGGTTCAAAGTTCACGTTCTTTTGATGTCATACAATGGGCCAAAAGTGAAAGCTGATGTGGTTCAGTGGGCACATTGCTGGGTCTGTGTTTAAATTCAGCAGAGATTACTGAGTGACCCTGGGCCAATCACCATCTCTTGGCCCATCCTATCTCACAGGGTTGTTGTGAGGATAAAAAAGTTTCTTCCTCAAAAAGGTATAAGTTATAAATGTAATAAATAGTTTAATAGCTTCCAGAAGAAAATTAATGGAACTCTTGAGTATCTACAGCGAGGGGGAAGGCATTTAATTCCAGATCAATATTCCTAAATATTAATATTTATGGGGTTTGATTTTCCTCTTCTAAAAATCTACTTTATGTGCTTACTCTTAATTTCCTCTTCAACCTACTGGCTTAGCACACTATTGTTTCATGATGTCGTCTTTAATTTTTTTGCATGTCTTATTTCATACTGTGTGTTCTAATCAGTTTCTTTAAAAGAAAATTTATCTCTCTCCCTGCTCTAAAGCATTTCTGTTTACTGGAAAGGCTTTTAAAAAGCTGTTTCCAGCTGTGCCACAGTTTTGTAAATTATATCAAAGGTTAACTTTCTTTTTGTTTTCTCCTGCAAATGTGTGGAGATGAGTTTGTAATATTTATTTTAGGGGGGGGGGGACCAGTGCTGTATTCTTTGTTTCCTGCTGTTTCCCTGAGCAGCTCAATAAAACTTTTTAATGAAGCTGGCTGAAGGAGTTCTCTCCATTGTTAGCACCTCAAAACTCAAAGCTTCTATAGCCAGCCCATCAGTAAATACAGCTTTCCATTATCTAAAGAGAATATTGTGAAGTGTACAGGCATCAACATTATCAACATTATTTCTGACATCCTCATCTCTTGCTGTTAAAGTCTATACGGGAGGAAAATAATTATCAGGGTGCCAGCCAAATCACAGTCCAAGCGGAAGGCTTCCCTTGGTCACACCGGACTATCAGTGGTCCACCCTGCCATTCCAGCCCTCTTTGGCAAGTGTCAGGCCTCTCGCTCCAGTCCAGGCTCCTGAATCCAACATGGCTCCTTGCTGGCATAAGGGAAGTCTTCCCACCTGCTCCAGTGATCCAAGAAGCTTCACACTGGGTCTGCCCACACACTTCCTTCCCTCTTTGGCTATCTCTCTGGACTTTTCAAGGCCAGTATGGGCCATCTGAACCAGTTTCCGCCCTGGCACTGGTAAGATGGCATCACACCTGGCCTCCATGTGTTCATATTTGTGTGTGCCAGCCACACTGCAGAGCCACCCACTTACAGGCAAGCTCATGACAGCAGCTTTTTGAGTTTCTCTGACATGTATTTATTTTAAAACTTTTTAATTCCACCATGCTAGGGTGCTCACATTCAAGATGTAATCAGTATTAGACTGGCAAATAATGTAAGAAAGCGAATAAAAAACATAGATCTTCTGCTGCCAGTAGCTCTCAGAGTCATACTGTAGAGATTCTTGCATAGCTTGGAGACCAAGTCTTATGAGTAAAGGTTGAAGGAGCTGGGTATGTTTAGCCTGGAGACGAGACAACTGAGAGGTGATGTGATAACCATCTTCAGGTACTTAAAGGGCTGCCATATAGAGGATGGTGTGGAGTTGTTTTCTGTTACACCAGAAGGTTGGACCAGAACCAACAGGTTGAAATTAAATCAAAAGAGTTTTCGGCTAAACATTAGGAAGAACTTCCTGACTGAGCAGTTCCTCAGTGGAACAGGCTTCCTTGGGAGGTGGTAGTCTCTCCTTCTTTGGAGGTTTTAGATGGCCATCTGACAGCAATGCTGATTCTGTGAATTTAGGCAGTTCCTGAGAGGGAGGGCAGGGATGATTGCAGGAGTGCTCAGTTCTTGTGGCCCTTTCTTAGAGACACAGGGAAATGCTGATCACCACTTTGTGGTCAGGAAACAATTTTATCCAGGCCATTTTGGCCAAGGATCCTGGAAGGGGGGTTGCCATCTTTTGGGCATGGAGCAGAGGTCACTGGGGGTGGGGGGAGGTAGTTGTGAATTTCCTGCATTGTGCACAGGGTTGGACCAGATGACCCTGGAGGTCCCTTTCAACTCTATGATTCTATAACCATCTGAAGACCAGACACAAAGAGCACCTCTTGAAGGAATAAAGTGGCCTTTGAAAATGGTTCAGAAATTTCAACTGTCATGGAAAATATCCATCAGGATTCATTGAAAGAACAATAGCTCCCCTATACTGGAGCAATTACACTGATTCGGTTTCTTTTCCAGACCCAGTTCAAAGTTCCAGTGTTGGCCTTTAAAACCCTAGATGTCCTTGAAACAGGGTATTAGAGGGACACACATGTAGACACATGATTCTCCTGAAGCTTGAGATCTTCAGCCTTTTCCATGTGCTGGCTACATAAGGTTGGTAAGCACCATAATAAAAGAATCGCCCAAACTCTGGAACTCCCTTCCTCTGCAGACCCAGTTGACCCCTACACGGATGGTCTGCTGGAAGTCAGTAAATATTATAATTATCTGAAGAATTTTTGCAAAGGCAACCCCCTCCCCCCTAAGTGAACAGTTTTTAATGCCAGGATTTTATTGTGCCGTTTGATCAGCTTTGGTTTCAGTGCAGTTTTTCAAAATATGCTCAGTTATCATTATTGTGACCGCTGTTTATAAACTTTCTGATGAGTTGCCTTAGTTCCAATTGCTGTTTTTCCCCTGTTGGTTTATTTCTGTTATACATTTTATTATTGCAAATATTAGGATTTAGTTTTTGTTGTCTGACATTTCTCATCCTTATGCTGTAACCCACATGGCAACCTTGTAGAATGGTGGGATGTAAGTCTGTCTGTCTGTCTGTCTGTCTATCTATCTATCTGACCAAGCCTAGCCGAGAAAAAATCAGCAACTTTTCAAGTCCTTTGAGGTTAAAAATAACATATAGACAGAGTGATCAAGAAGACACAATATAATAAGACTTCCAAAAAGCCCTTGGCAAAGTCCTTCACTCACAATTAATTTTGGGGGCTTGTGCTATTTAAATGACCAAGAGTCCGTGGTGAACAGTGAGATGGCCAAGTTTGTGAACAACACAAAATGATTCCAGTTTGGCTTGAAATGATTCCAAGAAACAAGCTTCAAAACAATGATGTCACATGGATTATGAACCTAATGGCTGATTGTTCAGACAATGCAATTGCATTCATATTTGGCTGCAAAAGGGCCAAGGAGAAAATGTCCCCATGTTTGTAAAATGTCAGGTGAGATATGATGTTAGTATTGGATCATTCCATACTCAGTAGTTGTTAAGCTCAAACTAGTGTGAGGAGTATCTATCCATATGGTTTTCCCATTTGCCATGGGTCTTCTCCCATTACCCAGGTAGCATAAGAAGGCAGCTCCCACACTGCTGTTATAAATTCCCCCAAGACACTGCCATCTTGGTTAAGATTAACACACTAAAAGTTATGCTCATTGTTACCCCAAACACTACATTCCCCAAGTTCACTTTAAGTATTCCATTGTAACCGTCTCCTTTCATATAATATTTATGCTCACTTTGAATATATTGTGTTTGATGCCAGTAAATATGCAATTTCCTTGAGTAATGGCTTGCCAGGAAGACTTGTACATATTTAGAAATACAGTTAAATCTATACTTTGTAAGCACTCTGTTCACCATAAGCACATGGCAAATGCAATGATGAACAGAGACAGAGTCAAGGTCAGCATGAAAAAGCAATAACTGTTCAATAACTAGAAGTTTATTTGAATATTGCAGGTCTGCACAGCTGGCGACACACCAAGTTGAATTATGTTCAACAGGTGTTCACAGTGTTTGCCAAATCCTGGTTGGGAAATGTCTGGAAACTTGGGGGAGGAACCTGGGGAGGACAGGCTTTGGGGAGGCAAGAGACCTCAGTGGGTTATAATGCTATCAAACAGGGGTGTCGAACTCATCTCTTATGAGGGCCGGATCTGACATAAATGTCACTTTGTTAGACTGAACAATGTGTGCCATAAAATGTAATGACAGGTACCAGGGATATAAACTTTATAAAGGACACAGACAAACCTAATTATCAATATTATTTTTTACAAGACAGGGACCCGCGATACTCGCGGGGGGGGGGAGAAGAGCTCCATCTCCTCCATCCCCCCCGCTTGATCTCCCCGAGGAGGAGGCGGCGGCGGCGAGGCCGGTCCTTCCCCCCCTTTGCCGGGCTTGGCGGCGGTGAGGCTGGTCCTCCCCCCGCCCGCCTGGCTCCGAGGAGGAGGCGGCGCGGCGGCGGCGAGGTCAGCTACAGAGTGTTCCGTGCGCATGTGCACGGAATGCTCTTGCACTTTCGGGGGGATTTAAACATCCCCCCCGAAAATTTTTTCTACTTTCAGCATTTTTGTGCACACGTGGGGACTGGCCCACGTGTGCACAAACCTCCCCCTCCCCCTCAAGTGCCCCCGGAGCGCTGATTTAGCGATCCGCACTCCGGGGGCAACTTGGCTATTAGATATATAGATTCAAAATACAAACAAAAGCAGCTGATTCACCGGGGAACCCACAAAAGCCCCAATAAATGTATTTAATTATATACAAGACTTCCCCCCAAGGGATACCATAAAAGGGAGACTACCTTATATTTCCATACAGACATGTTGCTTGTGGGCCAGATAAGAGCCCTACACAGGCCAGTTCCGGCCCCCAGGCCTTATGTTTGACACCCCTACTACAGAATACCCTCCAAAGCAGTTCTTTTCTCCAGGGAAACTGACCTCTGAATCTTGGAGATCAGTTGTAACTCTGGGCCCCACCCGGAGGCTGGCAACCACAGTTTTTGCAGGCTTTCAATGACTGCAAAAAAATAAGGGTGTGACACAAATTTTGCAGACAAGTAATATCACTTCACTCTAAATGATCTCTCTGGACAAAGACCCCAAAGCAACATTGCAAGCACCCAAGAGTTTTGTGGCAACTTACAGACTAATAGATTTATTGTTGCACAAGATGAAATGTGTCAGTGAACTGGGAGGAACCAATTCTTGGTGAATATTCTTAATTGGTAATAGAAATACACTTCACTCCAAGAGATGACAGCACTATGACCGATATTTTCACACTTTGCACTTCCTGATTTGTTTGTTTCTTTCCATTTTAAGATGTGAAGGGATCCAGATATTCGAATCTGTATATCATCCCTACTTGTGATCATGCAACCATGCTGCTTTCGAAATGTGAAGCAAATCCAGGGTGTCAATGCCAGATTTAGTGCATTAGCTATACACTGGCTACATTTAGCTGATGTTTCCTGACCTTGATTGACTTTAACATTCAATGAAATCCCCAGTCCAAATATTGATGAATTCTGACCTTTTTACATTTTACTATGGAGAAATCAAATTCAACAGAACTGAATGACAAAAGTAACAATGGTTTTGTTGAAAATGACTGTCAATTTGATAAATATCATTTGAGCATTCTTGATTAGGGCTAAGTCCTGATCCAAACATATCAGCCACAGCACTGGCTAGGGCTACATGTGCCTTTGTCCTGATTAGAAAACAATGAATCATGTTAATACTTTCCTCTGTTCCTCATACTAACATGCACATGCACATGCTGCTGTGGCCAGACTTGGGTCATGAGTGGCAGCCACAATGGAATCCAGACCCAGAGAATGCTTTGTTCAAGTTGGTGGCCTGCTTTGGAAGACATAGAGTGAAGCACACAGAATTCACTGCTTGGCAGACTAGAAAAGATTTGACCAGGATCCTAATATTTCTATCATGTCTTTCCAAAGTGGTCATTTTGTTTGTTAGTCATAGAAGTTAATTTGCACACCCCATTTCCTTTGGCCCCAATAAGGGTCCTGAAGACTGAGCATTCACAGTTCCTGGTAGCACACTGAGCAACCATGAGCACTGCTGAAGCCATGCTGCTCATTGGTGGATTGTCAGCAAAGACCCATTTTTGAGACAATACTAAAAAATTTTTTGCGTTGCAAGTGTATCCCATGGATCCCTGTTACATATCCCATTTATACGCTTTTATTTTAGTTGCAATAATTCTATGTTTTAAAATATAATTATGCTCTTATTAATATGCTCTGTTTCTAAGCTCTGGAGAATATGGAAGTTTCAATTTTAATCTTAATTTGCATTGCCTAACCTTTTCTTCATTTATATTTTTGAAAGTGTTTAGTATATGAATTCTGTTGTAAGCTAATACAATATGCATTGGAAATGAATTTGTTCATTCAAGTAGAATTTTCTGCTGAGATGAGTCCTTTATTTTTCAGTGAGTTAACTTTCCATTAAAATAAAGCATCTGAAAGTCAGCCAATTACTCTATGAGACCGACACCAAACATTCTTTCAGAGTTTAATACTAAAAAAAAAAAAAAAAGGTCAGAAAATGGCCTCAAACGTCTATGGTGATACAAGATTCCTTTCTGGTGCAGAGTATAATTGTTACTTTACACACCTGGCAAATGAAATTACTTCAAAGAATTACTATAAACAATGGTGGCTGTCTGAAAACAATGCTTCATATGTCATTTTCCAAATAGCTAAATGGTATGGTCAAAGTAGAAATATATTGTGCACATCAGTGATTTTCAGACCAGGGAATGTTTATGCAGAGCTTTCCTTGATGAGATGAGTTGTAAAGGTGGACAAGGATTCCTGAAAGACATTGTCCCAGCGGAGTGCTTGGTGGGTTCTTGGGTCTGCTGCCAGTACATATGTGGAGATCATGAGGCCTAAGACATGGTCATTATTCTGCCAGAACTGCATGTGCCTCTTAGAATAAGGGTTGCCAGGCTATGCCCAGAAAACCCCAAAATGACACAAGGTAGTTCTAGGAATCATCAGCAACTCCTAGAGCTACCCTCAGTCACTTCCAGGTTTTCCCTGCAGTGATGTAATGACAAGTTTAATGCCACTAGTTTGGAGCAGTAACAGACGAGAGGAACTGGGGGCAGGGAATTCCTCCATCCCAACTGGAGGACTGGCAAGCCTACCTAGAACCTATCCAGAATCCTTTGCAAAGGGCAGATTAGTTGACTCAGAAAGAATCCTTGAAGGTATATAATTAGAATGACACTGCTTTGAGGCCTTGTGAGTTTACAGCTTACAAAAGATTCATAAGCTCAAACAGTTACATAATTCTTTCCAGGAAAAATCAACTATTTCAAAGTTTTCCAGAGCTTCCCAGACTTTCCCCCCGGTTCACACTAGCATTGATCCATATGGATGGCTAATTAAAATTCAGCTATGTAGGCACTTCATCTTGTGGGAATCGATTTATGAAGCAGCTTCCCACAAGGTTTGGCTGATGTCAGCCATGAGATAGTTACCTCCTGGGCTCGGCTGATCATCCAAACTCTTTGTGAAGCCACTTCACATAAACAGTTCCCCATGCGACCATGCACTTCAATTAGAAACAGCCTTGATTCTAAGTCACTGTTTTTGTGGATTTGGCCTGATTTATGAGACTCCCAAGATGCAATGGTGTCTCATGAAGAAAATCCGAATGACAATCGCCAAGCTAAGAAAAAGCAAAACAACAACAGATATAATTTACTCTTTGCTGTTCTTTAACTGAACTCTAGAATACACTGCCTGAAGTAGGCCACCTAAGCCCTCTAATGTTAAGAACATCTCTAATGCTCAAGACTCATGTACTGGTAGCAAAAGTATGAGCTCCTGCCCCTTACAAATAGACTCAACTGAGAATGTAGCAAAGCAAGTTACTTGGTTCAGTCATAACGGGAAATTCACAGAACAAAATTGGCAAATACTAGTGAAGCTACATCTTAACCATAATCGGGGTGTGTGTGTGGAAAAAGCCCAGCAGGAACTCATTAGCATAATAGGCCACACCCAACAGCACAAACCCATTAGCATATTAGGCCACACACCCATGCCTTACCTTGGCTTGCCTGGGCACCCCGTGGCTGCGGGGAGCCCAGGAAAGCCCCCCCCCCCGTGAAGAGAAGGCAAGGCAGTTTTAACTGCCTTCCCTTGGCTTGTCTGGGCGCCCTGCGGCTGCAGGGAGCCTGGGCAAGCCAGCCCTTGGAGGGGAGAGGGGAGGCAGTTTAAACTTCCTTCCCTTGGCTTGCCTGGGCGCCCCGTGGGTGCAGGGAGCTCAGGGAAGCCAGCCCTTGGACAGGCTGGGGAAGGCACAGGGAGGCATTTAAATGCCTCCCCAATCCTTCCAGGTCCCCCCTGGCCTGCCTCCCTCAGAGTCACTGGGGGGTTTGCTCTCCAGGCCTCCCCTCTGTAGCTATGCATGCAGAGGTTTTGGCTGTAGTGGGCGTGGCCAACTCTGGAGCCAGACGGAACTCCGTTCCTGCCCCAAAATAACCCTGATCATAATGGTGACATTCCAATGCTTATCCCTTTTTTGCCTTTGTTTTTTGAATGCTGGATGTTCCCCCTTTCTTAATGCCGCATGAGACAGCTTCCCTCTCCAGGTATGTATAGAGGTAAAAAACACGTTAGTGGTCAAATTCCAAGTGTGTGAAATTGGCAGAATTCTACAGCAGAACAACCTGCCCCCCATCTGTATACTTGTTGATGGGACTGAATGTAGCATAATGATAAATTAGCAAAATCTAAGGACAGGGTTATTTTGAAGGGTCATGAAGGAAAATTACCCATAGAGATTTACATTCTTCTAAAGAACTACTGTGTTTGGTCAAGGAGATAAGGCACAGAACAAAGGACTATTAAGGGGAAAGAGCTGTGAATTAGGAGTAGAGTTGTTTTTTAGCCACAAAGCTCTGAACTATAGATGGCAATATCCAGGGCTTTTTTTGTAGAAAAAGCCCAGCAGGAACTCATTAGCATAACAGGCCACATCCAACAGCAGAAACCCATTAGCATATTAGGGCACAACCCTGACAGCACAGCTCATTAGCATATTAGGCCACACACCCCATGTTACCAGAAGTGTGATCATCCAGCCACACCCACCTTTTGCTTCTTATTCTGTTTACCTTGTTTGTTGTCAAAACCCAGGGCCTTTTTTGTAGCAGGAACTCCTTTGCATGTTAGGCCACACCCCCCTAATGTAGCCAATCCTAATGAGTTTCTGCTGTTGGGTGTGGCCTATTATGCTAATGAGTTCCTGCTGGGCGTGGCCAACTTGGGAGCCAGCCAAAACTCCATTCCTGTGTGTTCCTGCCCAAAAATAGCCGTGGCAATATCTAATATGCCTGCTGACTGTTCAAAAATTACAAAAGGACAAGTGGGGAACCCTTAAGGACTTGCAGGGGCATCTCTTTTTTCCTCCCCCACTATTTCTTCTTTTCCTTCCCTGGAAGTCCCTATAGCCTCTCCCCCTTTTCTGCTTTCTCTTCTCCTCCCCACTCACCAGCCCACATACCTTTATCTTCCCCAACTTCAGCTTTCCCTCATTCCTTTCCCTTAGCAGTCTCTCTCCAGGAAACCTTTGGCCCAGTTGCATGGTGGTTGCTGAGCTGGGCTCAGTTATACAGTAGAAACCTGCAAAGATTTGAAGGGGGTACTTCCCTTTCCCCGTATCCTTTCCCCATACAATTTCCTGTTTCCTTCCTCCATGCAACCCCCTATCGCCACTTTTCCCTCCTTCCCCTATGTCTCTTCCCCACACAATTTTCATTTCCCTTCACCTTGTAGCCCCCTAACCTCACTCTTCCCTGCTTCACACCCACCAACCAAACTCCCTTTTATCTCCCCCCATCTTCATATATATATTGATTTACTTCATTTATACTTTGCCTTTCTCCACAAGAGGACCCAAAGAAGCCTGCATCATTCTCCTCTTCTTCATTTTATCCTCACAACAACCCTGTGAGGTACGTTAGGCTGAGAATGTGTGACTGGCTCAAAGTCACCCAGTGAGCTTCCATGGCAGAGTGGGGATTCAAACCTAAGCCTCCCAGGTCCTAGAACGAAACTCGAACCACCTTTCTATTGTTATTATTAAGCTCATATGACCAAAGGTCTTAAGCATAAAACCAATACCACACAGCAGAGCAAAACAGACAATGCCGACATAACCTAACAAAATAGAACAGAACACAAGGTAAAATACCAAAACGCTAAAATGTAGATATCTCATAAAAAGTCTAAAAGACATTGGGAGATAAGATATAATAGTGGACCTATACAACTACTCAGAAGGTCAGGAAGAAAATACACATTTTAGCATTTTAAGGAGATCACTATTGTCAAATATTTTGCAACAGATCAAGTTATTTCTGGATGAAGATCTACTAACAACAGAGATATCACCAAGAACTCAAATGCAAGCTGATATTTAGACAAAATAGAGATAATCCAAAGAGCTCTGGGAACAGTCCATTGATCTCAAAATAGCAAAAGATGGTCTACTGTCTCTAATGCACCAGATACACAACCACAAAAACACTCTGAAAATGGAATTTTAGCAAAGTATCCTCTCACTTCTGCATTCGGCAGGACATTCAGTCTGGCAAGCTAGGGATTGTAAGAAGTTTCAAATATGAGGGAAGGGTCAGAGATGGAGGAATCTCTAATGCAGAAATGGAGCATACACGTCTTGCCCTGGCTCTAACCACTACACCACACTGGATTTTGGGAAGGGGGGGTGCTGCTGTTGAAAAACAGTAAGCAACCAGGACTGGGTGAGTCATGTAAGCTGCATAGTAGCAAGTCGCTTGGTGGTTGTTGCCAGGCGTGGAACCAATTCATCCTCTCCTCAAAGGCCAAAAGAGCCCAGGGAAGGGGTCTGGACTACTGCCCCCTGCGTTTTCCAGTCAGTTTCTGGCAATAGTGTTGCAGTTTCTTAGCACTGGCCACTGAGGACATCCATTTCTTAAAATTACCAGTATTCCTTTATATTATTTTCAGGGGTTTTAACCCCCCACTGTATTCTTTTTAAGATTCCAGTTTTTTCTGCAAACCTGGAGTTTGTAGAAAGATCTGTCTTGTCTGTCCACAGCCCCATTCTCTAGAGTTAAGTATCCACAGGTGGGCCATGTTGGGAATTAGATATATTGATGATAGGGAGGCCAAAATTTCCCTAACAATTGCTACAAGTATTAATGTCTATTTTTATTTGCTGACGTTCATCTGGAAGTCTAGCATGTTCAGCAGTTGCAACTTTGACTGACAAATTAAAAGACCCCTCCCCCAAATCACCAATATTCCAAGTCAAGCCAACAGCATTATCACTTACCCCCAGGCCCATAGCCAGGAATTTTTAAGTTGGGGTGCATTTAAATTTCTTAGGGGGCATCAGCTAATTGAATTAAAGGTAATTTAATTAAAGTCAGTTAACTTACGCTGAAGTTAATTAATTTACCTTTTTGCCCTTGCTAGTCTGAGAGGCTGTGGGGGGGGGAGGGCAGACATACAAGAAAGTCGGGCAGAGGAGCCCCACAAGGGATCCCAATTGCTTGGGAGCCCACCAGTAACAAGTACTTTCTGGGGGAAATAGATTTTCTGGAGGAAATAGAGAGGACTGTTTGTGATGCAGCCAGCCCTTTGTGTCAAACAGTTGCACAGGAATATTTGGCTCCTTCCCCACATCCACTGCCACTTGGGGGCCCTGGGCTGGATGGGAAGTTGTGGGGCCTCACCAGTAAGTTGAGGGGCCTAGCCCCAAGATGCCCACTGTAGCTACGGGTCAGCTTACCCCCCCGCACCATGATCTAGTCATGTAATTGTTCCTCATTCTGCCAAATCTTGCTCACCAGTGAGGAGGGCTGCCTCTTCCCAGCTACATAACAAGACAAAGAGAGGTCTGTTTGTGATGGGTTCCAGGATTCTTTTAGGTGCAGCAATTAGGAACATTCAGAGGCCTGCAGTATCACCAACAGGACCAAAATGCCAGATTATTCTGAATTTGATCTTTATCAAGCGTGTGATATGGTGTACGCATGCATGCACACATGACAAAGAAATGTTGAGGAAAGAGTGATGTATTTGTGACTCTCTCGACACAGCAGTTCCTCTCTGAAAACAACCCCACTTGAAACTAGAGAACTAGAACAGCTTCTTTTCCTTTGTGGGAAATCTTCCTTCACACATTGAAGTCCTGTGGTGGGATTGTTACGATTGTTCCTTTCCGTCCCCTCTCCTCCAGAGAGGGGGAGAAAGAGACAAGAGAATCTGAGAACACATTGTCTATTCAAGGTGGGAGACATTTATTCCACCTTTAGAAAGAAGGTGGCAGGAGGTAAAAGGGTATGTCCCACAGGGAAACTTACCTTCCCTCATACCACTCCTCTTTCCCCACCTATGAGTGCTCCTTCATGTACTCCTGCTTCCTTTTTGCCAACTAGAAGGCTGTAAGAGCTTTCTCCCTCTGCTGTGCCGTGCCAGCCTCAAAACTGTTGTTACTTGCCACTCATACAACAATGTACATTAGTATAACATTCAGAAATGTAATACAGAGACATGGATCCCTTGCATCATAGACAGCAGATTTGTGGGAAAGCTAGACTTCATTTTGCTTTCACGGTAACGTAAAGTTTTTAATAGAATTACAATGGGACAAAAATAAAAGCCGTGGTTAAAGATATTCAAACAGTCATTCCTTTTATATCGTTTGTGCTGAGCGACAGAGCCCTTATTCACGAATGTGCAAATACTCCTCCATTACGTAGCCCCCAAGGTGAATCGAAGCAAACGGCATACAGAAAGACAGAGTAGCCCAGATGGTCCATCAACAGTTAATTAAGTGGCAGAGCCAAAGCCAGGCCTCACACTGCCAACCCTGTCGCCTGCAGAGCCTGCCACGGAGGCCGATTTAGACTGCTGGATGAAATCCTGGTACAGATTGGCATCAGCATCCCATGACATGCTTTTGAAACGTTTCCAAGCAAACAAGAGAACAAAAGCAAAAGCTGGAGCTGTGACTGCTTGGCTGGATTGTTACCAATGACAGGAGATGAAATATTTTCCCTTTACCCGTTGCCAGAGTCTACAGAAGCCCAAGGCCAGTCTACATACGAACCTATATTTATTATTATTCATTGCCCTGAACATTTGACTGTTCAACAATCTGGAGCTAAATCAGGACTAGGGATGGGCACGAACTGGAAAAATTGAAGTTTGTGAAGGTTTGTGGTTCGTGGGGGTCTCACGAACCTCGATGAACCTTCTCATTGAACAAACTAGTTCATGGTTCATGATGTGGTGCAGCTTGTAAAAGCCATTTAAAGGGAACATTTTCTCTTTAAATGGCTTTTACAAGTCACATGGCATGTGAGTGCGGTCCAAACTTGCAAAAGCAATTTAAAGGGTTCCTTTTAAATGGCTTTTGCAAGCCATGCCACCACAGCTGCAGCGGGATGTGCAAGTGAACTCAGAAGGCATTGAAACACCTTCTGAGTTCACTTGCTGAGTCACACCATCACCGCGGCTTCTTTAAATGCCTTTTCCAAGCCCCGCTGCCGGCACCAGTGTGTCTGCCAACATGAACTGCATGAACCTCCCAAAGCCACCTAGTAGGGCCATGGGACGGTCATGACAGTGGGATGGCACGAACCTTGGTTTGTGAACCACAAACTGGGCTCAGTTCCTCATGAATTTAGGTTCATGAGCCAGTTCATGCCCATCCCTAATCAGAACACATTCCAGCCCAGATCAGGGATACCTCTGCATGCAATGGACCTCAGGATCCCAAATCAGTTAAGTCCACTAATTGCAGGGCCCGTGATACCTGTTCCTCCATGCATTTCTTTAGACATGGCTAGTGACAAACTCTACAAGGGAACCAGATTGGAAAGTGTTATCAGTCCATTGGAATCTTAATGACCTTTCTTACCTTGACTTGTCTTCAATAGGCACCCAGACAGATTTTTTTCCTGATGTTCCTGTTCTTCATTTGTGAAGAACCGAAGGGTGAACATGAAGGAAGTTAAATTTTCATAGACAAAGCTGAATTTCAAAATAATGCATTTATTATATGTTTTCTACCTCATTTCCACCACAGAAAGTACCATAGAAATAAAGTTCCCAGGATCACTCTCATCCAGGAACTGACCAGACCTGACTAGATCACTATTACCAATTCTTAAGCAAAGTCAGTTCTGAAGCGAACTGAAACAGGGGTATACAACCTTGTTCTATACATGTTTAGTCAAATGTCTGTGTTCATTTCCAAGTGCAGACTCAAAGGCAAATAAGAGTGGGAAAATGGAGTGGAGATATTTCCTTCAAGACAAAGATGTGAGGAAGATGGGAAAGCTACGGGTCTCTAGAGCTGGCCACTTAGTTCAGATCTTCCTTCAGAGTGTGCGTCAATATTTTCCAGAATATTCAGCAGACCAACAGTTAGAGCCAGTTCAATGTCAAAATGACCCCACCTTAGAGAGACCAAAGGGGAGCATGAGAGGAGGGCCTTGATGCAACAAAATATGTTGAGCTGTCCCTGTGAACACTTGTTTGTTTTGTTCAAGGACAGAGGCCTTCCTCTAGCTCTCCTAACTTCCAGGTAAAGGCTACCTTCAGTTCTCCCAGATTTTCCCAATCACCTTAATCATTCCACCTCTTCTGTTCTTTCTATACCTTAGAAATTTAAGATGGGTAGCCATGTCTGTAGCAGTAGAAAAGAGCAAGATTCCAGTACCAACTTAAAGACTAACAATATTTGTGGCAGGGAAGGAACTTTCACGAGTCACTGCTCATTTCTTCATTCTAGCTGTATCAGAAGAAGTGAGCAGTGACTCATGAAGGCTCATACCCTGCCACAAATTTTGTTAGTCTTTAAGGTGCTACTGGACTCTTGCTCTTTTCTATTAGAAACTCTTGCTCTTTTCTATTGCTTCAGGGCACAGACTGGATGGCATCAATGGATACATAAGAAAGTATAAATTGAAATAAAAAATATAGCTGTCTTGTTATTCTTATATCTCGTGTATTTACTTTATCTCAGAAGTTCCTGTCATACTCTGGTCTGAAGGATGCAATCTCCAAGATCAATGAAGTAAACTGTATGACAGCGGTGTCCCATTATGCTTTCCCCCCTAACAAACTGCATAGCATGTAATCATAGGAGGAAATAAAAGAGTGACAACATGGCTGACCCAAAGGTGGTCACACTTATGGTTACTGTTACTGAAATCAATGGGCTTCCATAATTAATAGCCATAATTAATATCCTCCAAGAATTTATCGAACCTAAGTTACAAGACATCAATGTATGAACATATTACCAAGTCAGGTCACGGGTCTAACTTGCTCAGAATTGTCACTCTGACTGGGTGGAAAGCAGGGGTCGTTTCGTAGAAAAAGAGCTAGGGGAACTCATTAGCATACCTCATTAGCATATGCCACACCCCCTGACATCACTGGAAGTGTGTCATAAGGCCACACACCCCGCCCCCAACGGTCCCGGCCGCTGCTGGCGGCCTTGCAGCTCCACTGCCGAGCCCCATGAGGGGCCCGGTGGTGGACCTGCAAAGCCGGCAGGAGTGCAAGGAAGCCCCGCAAGGGGCGGGGCTTCGTCATGTGCCCCGCCCCCACATACCTCACCCGGGGGAACTGCGATCCCCCGCGATCCCCCCCCCCGAAATGACCTCTGGTGGAAAGCGAGCATACAAATCTACTGTGGTGGCAGTCACAGCCAGACACTGATTCAGAGTCAGTTAATTAATAATATACAGATAAGGCATCAACCATGGAGCACCAACAGCTTTAAAGCTTCACAGAAAGTAGCATAACGAATTACCAAAGTCACAAACTAATACCATAAGATTATGGGGAAGAATCACATTGTATGGCTTCAGGCTGAGGCCAGGGGTCCCCAAACTTGTTTTGAATTTTGACAAGGCATGGTGGGTGTAGCAACAAAATGACTGCCACAAATTGGCTGGCGTAGGAGGCAGGTGTCAGAAAAGGTGTGAGGGTGCCATGGCATCCACTGGCATAACATTTTGGGACCCCTGCCATAGGTTTTCCATATATGTATTCTTTTGACAAGAAGGACTGTGTTCTGGGACATCTGAAACTACCAGCCAAATCTCAGGGACAAAGGAAAGTATGTTTTTTAAAACCCACATCCCAAATGAGGCCCTCCCCCCCTTCTCTTTGACTTGTTCTCTCTTTTTACATATTGATTCCTATCCCGACACTTATCTGGTCTCTAGGGGCCTCATTCGGCAAGTCCCTCTGCCTTTTGTCATTTCTTGGTGGTGAGCTGTCAGCCTGAAACTTTGCAGTCAGAGAAAGCCATTTGATTCTGAATGCTATTTGGAGGTTAGTGAATTCATTGTGTCAAGACTCAGAAAGAAAACCCTTACCAATGAATCATTATTGCATTTGATTCCATTCTTCACTGGCAGTGAAATATGGGAGCAACAACAATTTTGCAAAAAAAACAGGCAGGCAGAGGGGACCTTGAGTCGGAGAACTGTTCTAAGCCCTTTGCCAATGTGTTTCTATCCATCATACAAGTGAGGAACTGTACAGTCATAACACCGATGCTTTGATACTTGCTTGAATGCTTGGATACCTTTTTCTTAAAAGAAAGAGAGAACAGGGAGACACTAGTAAGACAACACTAACAGTGCTCCTGTTTTCATGGAAGGATCTCATTCATCAAGAGTTCTGGAACCAATACCTAAAGACAATATTTTATGTCTGGCATTAGGGGCTTTATCAACCTGGACTTGGACAATGCCTCCATAGCTGTGTGCCATACTTACAATGAGAAAGCTAACAGTGACAAGCCAGGAGGCTGGGTTGGGTCATGGAAAGTCGCCATCCATCTGCAGTCAGAGCAGACAATGCAGTATTCAGTTGCCTGCTGCCAACACAGGATTTCAGGCAGAGATGCACCCACCCACAAACACACCATACAGAAGTGCCCTGCATGTTATTTCTAGCTGATCTGAGTTCTTACTGAATGAGAACTAACAGGAACTAACAGAAAGCTACTAGCATGGCAGAAATTATAGGCAGCACTACTGTTATGTATGCGGACAGCCACTAGGGGTCCGTAGCAAAGACGGGAGCTTGGCTCCCCTGGACAATAGGATCATAGGATCCTAGTTCCCCCCAGCCCCAACCAATAGCCACTTTGGCGGGAAATTCAAACCCTCCAATGGACTAGGACTGTGCTGGGTGGGTGTGTATATAGTTGGCCTTGCAGGGCCGTTTTAGTTAGTCTTGTGTTAAGTACAATAAACGTGTGCAAACGCATGTTGTCGTCTGAGTCCTCCATGCGGCGAACCCAGTACTTTTCAGCTACCATACGTCTTTAGCTGGGATAAGGCCAGGCTCCATTCCAGTAGCCACCAAAGGTAGTCACCAGCTTAAAAAAGGTAGCTTTAAAAAAAAATAAGGCCCCAATTAATCTTAATCTTTATGCATTGATTTGCACTGTTATCCTAAGCAAGTTTACTCAGAAGAATAGCTTGGTACAAGTTATTTCTGAGTCATCTTGCTTAGGCTTTTCTTTCTTTCCAGGGAAATATCAAATGCGGCTTCCTGACCTCAATAAACCATCTTTGCTACACTCACAGTGTCAGTAACTCTTATGTGAAGGCTCCATCCACGACCCCCATGCAGACCTGAAAGGACTGAGTTGGAATACCGTCAACTTATTTCTTAATTGACAAAGCATGCAAAAATCTATGGTAGATGACTTTATACTTTACATTCTGAGAGAGAAAGTCTGAAACAGTATATTACATTTCCCTCATATACCAATTAAAAAAGCATTCTCGATTTGGAAGCCAAGATGTGTTTTGTTAACTGCTTGTGTGAACCAGTCCTTAGCTCAACAAAACGGGAGGGGAAATGCAACCCAGGAGATAAACAAGCAAATGGAACTACCTGCTCATTTTAAAAGTCATCTGCAGTGACTCTATTATGTTTATATTTTAGGCTCACAGTCACCTTCTTGTTTAGCATCAAGGGATAATTTTCAAACTCAATTTGCTTCTCTTCAGTCAAAGGAGATGAACTTTTCCAGATAGAATGTCTGCGAAAAGTTCCATAATAGTTTTTATGTTTTTCCACAATCTTTTTTTTTTTTTTAATATCTTTCAGACGTTAAGGCTGCAACTTTGATCACATGTACTGGAATGAAGGAGAGCATATCTAGCCAGAGATGCTTTGAGAATGCCTTATTAATAAATACTAATAATCAACATTCAGTGCAGACAGTCACCTGAATGAGTAAGCTTTGGGGGGAAAGAAAAAGAATTCCACCCAGCCTGGGTGCAGTGAAAATTTTCACTACCTAGCCAGTCATGGGGAGGGGCCATGGCTCAGTGGTAAAGCAGCTGCTTGGTATGCAGAAGGCCCCAGGTTCAATCCCCGGCATCTCCAGTTAAGAAGGACCAAGCAGTAGTTGATGAGAAAGACCTCAGCCTGAGACCCTGGAGAGCTGCTGCCAGTCTGAGTAGACAATACTGACCTTGATAGACCAAGGTTCTGATTCAGTATAAGGCAGCTCCATGTGTGTTCAGCTGGGCACATCCTTTCCTTCTGACTCAAATTTAAGTGCAAAAAAATTACAAATAAAGGGTACAATCCTGCACTCAGGCAGCTTAACTCCAAAGAGATTTTAGGGGTGTGACTGATTTCAAATTAAAATATGGGGGAAATATACTTACATCACAATATAAACAGTGGCTCTCTGAAGACATAGACCTGTCTACGCAATCCGCAGAATGATGTGGTAGAATGAGCTATACCACTTCACACTGCAGGTGGGGAGAACCACTTTAAAAAAGAAAGAAAGAAAATGTTCCATCATGTAAGAATTTCCCACAAATTTTTAAAAAGCTGCCCATCAGAGAGAAAGAAAGGTTCTAAGTGGAGCCCTTTGCATGCTATCTTAAGTTTCCCATCACAGAAAAATGTAAAAAATGTAATACCTCCCCTGCAGTCTGAAATGGTACAGTCTGTTCTACCACCTCAGCTTTTTGCCGTCTCATTCTCCTGTACATGTGGAATTCTCAAAGCCATCTCAGGGCACCAGCCAATTTTCTTTTCCTGAGGCCCACATCTTAATACATGAGTGCATACTCGTGTACATCCAACCCCATGGATCACATTTAGTCCAAAATTGGGTCTTTACTATTCTTCTGCAGCTGATTGAAAGGCAAATTGTAAGTGACCGATGGCTGAACTCATCTCATACAGGTATGCCTATATACCACAACTGTGCATGAAACCTCTTGCACAAAATGGCAGTTTCATCACAAAATGGAAGCAGCACACACCCTCATTTTTTTTTAATTTGGGACTTAGATAGTTCTGAATTGTCATGCAAATATTTTATGTAAGCATATAAATACTGCTGCCCTCTCCCATCTGCCCAATCCAACTGACAGGGGCAAAAAAATCAATGTATACAAGAGATATTTTGTTTCATTGTCTTTGACATGGTACATGTGTGAAGGGGAAAGTGCTTCTTTCTTCAGCATTCTAGATTCATCCATTTTGCACACCTGATTCCCAAAAAGCATATTAGTGCTTACTGAGTTTTCTAAATTGTATTGAAAATACTTTTGTACATGATCACACTGCCAACTGTGAGTTGTCCAGTGAGCTTCTCGTATGCACCAACACACTGAATGCTGCTGACCAATGAATGCAGACTACTACACATGCACTGAAGGAGCCCATATGGTTGAAATACAGCTGATTTTACCAGACTGTGATGACTTGTGATCAAGGCAAGCCAGTAAATTGTAAATATGCACCAACTCTAGCCTGATGAATGTTGAGGTTGAAGGCCACCAATGGCACAGATGCTTGCAGGTCCCCACTGCTTCTTTCTGGAACATAATGGGTTGGATCCCATTATGTGATAGTCATATGATAGTAGAAGAGAAGTTTTACTTAATGCACTGCTGTTTGCACTGCAGCTATTTCGAGCACTGATTTGTTGATGATTTTAAAAAATGTCCTAGCAATCTCACTCTGTACAAAATCAAAAGATTATTTGATACAGTTCAACCTGGAGGTGATCTGATCAAAGGAGATCACTGGATTGCTGAATTATACCTTGCACTGTGTCTTGCAGAAGCGGAAATGAAAGACAGGGAGTAGTCAAGTAGACTTAAGCCAAGAACTGCTTGCAATTACTTTCTTGTGTTTCTGCTTGCTCAGGCGTGTATAGTTGGCAAGATTCTACCCATTAGCTGGCTTGTGCTTGGGTCCTTTCTAATTCTGATTCTCCAAATTATTGCTTGCTGACAAACCTTACTACAATCATGGCTGTTCCTTGGCTCTGTTCCTCTCTTTACGGACTGGATTGTTTACCCAGTTCCAGTCGCTGGCAGAGAACTACATTACTTCCATCTCAGCTCTTGTGCAAACATGTTCCAGTGCTCCATGGAAGTTTGATCTGTATTCAGCTGGTCTCATGCTTCTTCAGCAGATCTTAGGCTGCTTATGACTCAGTGATGTCTAGGATTACTGTCTAGGATTCCCTAATTTATCAATGCTCATGAACTGAAGAACTGCCACAAACTTTCATGAATTTTGATGCAGTCCATGGCACTTCATGAAAAGCCACGGGAGCAGAAAGCAGAGGCTTAACCAGTTCCAAGACGAGGGCTAGCTGCCCAAGAAGGCCAAAGTGCTCCACTTGATCAGCTGTTTAAAGGAAAGCCAGGCCCAGGCTTAGACCCATTTAAACCCCTGCTTGGTAGTGAAGGGCGGGGTATAAATCCAATATCTTCTTCTTCTTCAGCCACAGAGATCAGAAAGCAGTGGTTTAAATGGCTAGGAGCTATTTAAACCCTGCTTTCTGCTCCCCACTAAAAGCAGTGGGGAGCAGAAATCAGGGGTCATGAACCCATATGAACTGGTTCAGTTCACGAACCAACTTCCCAAAATGAACTGCAAAAATGTGGTTCATGCCCATCAATAGTTGATACCAATAGTTTTTTTTTAATTCATTTTGGAGAGAAAACAATAGGAAAACAATAGGAAAAAGGAACATCAAACCTACATATACAAATCAATCTTCAGCCAGCCAGGGAACTGAGGCCTGAACTATAAGGGTTTCTTACTTCATCTAGTGCTTACAAGCAGGCTGACATAATCCAGAGAGGTCATTCTGGAATCAAAGGCATTTTCCACTTAAACAGCTATCCATAAACCGTAAAACTCAGATGGGCTAGATTAATTTGCAGATGCAGGAAGAAAATAAAATTGAACTTTTACCAGCAGATGAGATTGGTATGTGTGTGTATATAAGTACAAATATCTTATTTACAATAGAACACCATGCTGTTGGAATATTGGTTTTTCTTTTTAAGAAATATCCACTGATGTGAAGCTGGGTTTCTGTTCCAATTACGGTGGGGCTTATTTGGAAATAAATAGCTTCCTTTGTGCTGCCTTTCAGTGATAGATAGCATACATCCTACTTGGTTGTCAAGAATAGAATAACAAGGTATCCTGGGCTCTTCCACACACCTTTTATATAGATTCCGTTCTGTTGTGTACAAGGAATGTGCTTTGTCCTCCTACCATTCAGAATCCATCAGGGAGACACAAGAGCTGAACAATGAAATCTGCCTTCAGTGGCATCACACTTTCTCCCATGCAAATTGTCCTGAAATTAGTGACTCAAAAGGAGCAGAAGTGGATTTTCTAACAAGGCATGTGTGTAATAAACGCAAACAAAAACTTGGGTGAATTGGCCCAAACACTATGGAATGATTCCCACTCATTGTGGGTTCCGTAGTCAAGGATCTTTTGTCACATGCTTAGGATATAGCTGAAACCAAAGGATAGTGCTAGGATGGAACATTCCTTAGATTAGATTTCAGTCTCATCCAAACCTTCCTACTTGTAAAAGTAGGTAGCAAAGGTCTTTGTGACAACCTATTTGCAGTCTCAGGTCCTGTGTCCATCCCAGAGCTGGGAGGAGGAACGATGGGTGCCCTCAGGGGGCTGGATAGGGGCCGGGGTTCCATATTCTGCAGGTACACAGCAGAGACTCAGAGCAAGGTCCAAACATTTACTTTAGCAGCCAGAAGGAGAGCAGTCCATTTGCTTCCGTGCAGGGGAGTTACTTCACTCCCTGCCTCGCCCACCTTGTGCTTCTTCACTGTCCTGTGCCTGGCATTTTTGCCTCCATCTCCCCCTGAGTCCTCTTCACAACTGCCTTTAGATCCTGCTCCAGTAATTACACTCACCCTGGACACCAGGAGAGTGGCCCCTTACCCCCTCTCCTGTGCTGCCCTCACCAGCCTAATGGCACACCCTCTCCACTAAGGACTACTGCCATGGCCAACAGCCAGATGTGTCCAATGTTGTGACTATCAGGCCAAATCCAGCTCACTGGTTTAACCCCTGTACTTCCTCACCTGCCATGTCCTCGGCCTCCCAGAGTGGTCCATGGGTGATCCCGCCTGTCACGCCATTGCGTAATGTCTGTATTCCCGTCTTCCTTTCAAGGATCTCAAAATTGCAACTTCATAGCTCAACTGGTTAGGGTGACCCTTACCTAAGGCCGTTAAGTTTCTTAGCTCAGCTGTGACCTCAATCTAGAAAATAGATGTAGCATTAAACTGTGGAATCTTCCTATTTCATCTAATTGGGGGAGGGGAATAACAGTGTTACGGAGGCTAGGAATTTCAGCAGGGGAGTGCCAACTCTGTGTTAGCCGAATTGCTCTTTAAGAGAGACAATTGGAACAGTTTATGATCGGGGTTCAGGTTAGTTTATACAGAGGGTGGGCTGCCACAATACGTTCCCAATGAAGAGACAGAGACAGAAATAAAATTCTCTTTAGTTTACTAAGTATTACTCAATGCACACAATTACATACATACACACAAGAACTAAGTAAAAACAGAGAGATTTAGAATAGGACTTTCGCATTAGCAGGATATCGTTGGTGGGATATATTTACCTCAGGCGATACGCAGCTCCTAAATCTTCCAGTGGGAGGTATTAGGTAGGGGATAAAAATATAAATGGGAAGAGAGCGTGTAATCAGACCAGCTGAAGACACGTGTAGCACTCTAGCTGCAGACTAGAGCATAAAGCAAGGCAAGGGTTTGAGTACAGCAAGCTGGGCATAAGGGACAAAGCAGACAGACAGGGGTCATAGGAGAAGGGGTACCTAAGTCGCCCTGTGCTCTAAGTTTTAAGGCTGCTGGGACGAGCAAGAGGGAGGGCTCAGGCGGCTTACACCTGGTGGCCCTGCCCTGCGATCTGGGATTGGCTAGCGTGGTGAATTTCAATTCTATTGGCTACCTTGACCGTTGGTACCTGGGAGGGGGAAGAGGTGAGTCCGGGGTCAATGGCTGACTCATCGGTGACCCAGGCAGGATTCCCCATGTGGAATGGAAAGTCTTTGCCGTCTGGCGGAGGGGTGAGGTTTTGGTTAGTCTCTCATCTGGAGACCTGGAGTCTGGGCTAACTAATGAGTTTTCTGTGTTTGCTGTAAAACATGTGTTTGCGTACACATGATAAGCGAGAGACACACAGGAGCACCTCTGAAGCGATATGGGTCAGCGGATCAACATCTTCAGCTGGCATTGTTTCCTTTGGGCGCCCTCAATGTGACCTCTTTATTATACAGTCTCTTTATTAGCCCTCTCCATCAAGCTGTATTAATATAACATAGTCCAGAAATAGCCCAATATGATGTGTCTGGGCTAACATCTGGCACTGTGTATAGACCTACCATAATTGGGTTTGTGTGGGAAATCCTCTATCAAGTAGCCAACAGTTGTGATCCAACAGCATGCAGAATTAGGAGTGGGACTATGGTTCGGTGGTAGAACATCTGCGTTGCTGGTGGAAGGTCCTAAATTCTATCTCAGTCAAGAGAATCACGTAGGAGGTGCCATGAAAGTACTTCCTCTTCCTGATACCCATAGCCAGTCAGAGCAGACAACACCAACCTCAATAGACTAATGTTCTGACTCAGTGTAAGGCAACTTCATGTGTGCCCACATTATAGCAGGTGCATAGCTGAATAACAGTCCAGTCCTAAACAGAGTTACACCGTCCTAAGTCCATTGACTTCAACTGGTTTAGAAGGGTATAACTCTGCTTAGGATGCCACTGAAAAAGCAGTCTTGGCCATCAGCTCTCTGGTGACAAGGAGAGAAGAGAAGGCACTGCTTTCCAGTTTCTTCACCAAATAGATGAATTTAGGAATCTACGTTCAACTGTTAGATCACACTAAGGAATTCCATGCAGACCATCTGTAATTCTGCATCTAGCTACTGATGCACTGAGAAACTTGCTTCTGCATATATTAGGGCCATGGACAGAGTTGGCTGCAGTTCTTTCCACATTTGATTAGGATTCTGTGGATTAATTCCATATGCAGAGAGCCTTTTACCCACTGCCCCACCCCGATTCAAAGATGTGGGTAGTGCAGGTGCTCCAGGAACATGTACAAGCAGATCTAATGGATTTCTTCACAGTAAATGTTAAGTATTTCTTAACTTTACTATGAAGTGAATAGGAGCTTAAAGTATTTAATGGTGGTAAGGTTGTGCTCTTGATATATGTAGACGAAAGAATCAGAGGGCGGGGTGGAAGAGATACAGGGCCTGGTTTCCTCTCTTTCTTGAGTCATCTTGTCTGTGTAATTTATTCTGCTGGTACATACAATCCTAATTGTGCAGGCTGATGAGTACATTCTCTGAAAGAAAGACTCAGTCTCCTGTGGAACTTTCTAGCATCCTGGTCTCTTTCCTATTTAATCACATTTGACAGTCTTACAAAACTTTGCCTTACCTTAACTCTTCTCCGTGTGGCTCCTTTCAAATACTTATTCACCCTTTCTGCACTTCCATTCCGTATTTTCTCCTCCTTTCTCACCTTTTCAATGGATTTCTACCTTCATGACACTTCAGTTATTAAATATATTTTCTTTTTGCTACCCACCATCTATTTTTGTTTGTATAACAGCAGAACAGTGTCTCATATAATCCAATGGAAAAACAAACTTTAATAGTCAGGTTCCTATACAGAACTGATTTCAATGGGTTTAGGTATTCCCAGTTCTGCAGAGGATCAAGC
Source organism: Gekko japonicus (assembly GCF_001447785.1). Taxonomy (NCBI): domain Eukaryota; kingdom Metazoa; phylum Chordata; class Lepidosauria; order Squamata; family Gekkonidae; genus Gekko; species Gekko japonicus. Next base: position 806,709 of record NW_015164198.1, read on the forward strand.
CACATGCCAATCACTGTTTAATTTGCATTATATGGGGCTGCATTCCAAAATAACAGTTCATTTGCATTATACACAAATTAAACTGTTATTTTGGCATGCAGCCCGATCCTATGCAGTCTCAGTAATGCTGAAACATAAAATAACAAATAAGTGCCATTTCTGCGACCTCTTTAATCCACTGTGTCACAGCTGTGTTTGTGATGTATATTTAGGACCAAACCAGACATTATCTCTGCAAACACATTCTCTCAACCCCATGTTTGCTGAGATAATGGGAATATGGGGAGGGAAATTACAGGAGACAATTAGCAGGTGGAGGTGGACTTTAATCTGCACATTTCCCCCAGATCTATATGTATTACCCAGAAAGGCCCACTGTCAGTTTTGGAGATTGGCAGGGTGGTGAGGCAGAATGAAACATTATCCATGGAGGGATGGGGTGGTGTTGTGTATGCTGGCCGCCACCAGGGGCCAGCGAACACCTAGAGCTTGAGTCTGAGACTAATGGGCACCGTGGCGGGAAATTCAAACCCACCAATGGGGTCCAGGGGTGTGTCCCTGGAGTGTATATAGTTGGCCTGCTGGCCGTTACTTCTTGTCTTTGTTGTGTACCAATAAAGCATGCTATGCACTACGTCGTTGTCTGTCGTTCATCCGTGCGGCAACCCACTACTTAACAGGTGGGGTAGAGGGAAGACACTATGGGCAAGAGAAATGTTCAGCCCTCCAATTCCACCAGCTAATTCTGCACTACAAAAAAACCACACACACAGTTAGGAAGCCTTGTGCTTCAGTCATAACTTTCAGATTGAGGCTTTATAGTAATAACACATTCATATGTCATAATTTGAGCTGCTTGGTTATTGTCAAGCCTGTGAAAAATGTGTCAAGCAACCTCGGTTCAGTTAAAATGCATACTTCCCCCCCCACTCTCCCTCCAATGAATTACGTGTGTGTGCTTGCATATTCAGGAGTGGAAAGAAGTGTGAAAACTGTGACTGCGGAGGGATTGTAATGTGTTGTTCACAGAAGCATTAAGGCTTATATTCCTGAGAAACAGGAAAAGCAAGCATCTGCCATACCGAGCCAAACAGAAATAATTCCCATGAAGACCATCTGACAAACATCAGTCATCATATGTGAGGAGGGGCTCAGATAGAAAGGTGATACTTGCTGTGGAGGAAAAACACACACACACACACACATATAATATAATTATATAACCTTAATATAATTATATGACCTTATATAATTATATATATAAGGTCAACTTACTAAAACAGGTCTGTACTTACATATAACTGTTGTTCATTGAGTGGTCTTCTGTACAGGAACAAATGGGAACAGACATGCACAGGCCAGAGGTGTTAATGAAGAATCTTAAGCTTTCTAGAAATTTCCAAGCACTTGAAGTGCTCCCCCCCACCATCTTGTGCTGGTGTTTTATGCCCAAAGTGACACATGATGGAGGTAGAAAAAGTGCCCATCCCTCAGTCCTCCCTTTGCCAGCATGGAGAAGATAGTTCTTCAGAACGAGAAGCCCACAGCAGGGAAAGGAGGGAGGGATGTTTGCCTGCACACACGATCACTTGAACCACAGTTACAGGTAAGTGCAACAAGCTTCATCTCTATGGCTTCTGAGCAGTCCCACATGGGAGAATAGCAAGCTCACTTACCAAGGAGGTGAGTGTGGGCTGATCAGCAAAAAAGGGAGCTGTGACACCTCTTTTCCCTTAGCTGCTTCATTCCTGGAATCCACATTGATCGAGTAGCGCTTCTCTAAAGTCGGAGCCAACCAGGTGGCAGCCCTGCAGATGACACCCAGAGAGACCATGCCAAGAAATGCAGCCAAGGAGCAGCCAAGGAGGCCTGTGCCCTGGTGGACCGAGCCTTAACTGGGAAAGTATGTGGAACCAGGTATAGAGTCTGCCAGTCTGCCAGAAGACATGACCCAGTGAGATAAAGTCAGGGAAGGCTCAGCTCATCCCTTATTTGGTCCAGAGAGACATACAAATAAATTTCTGGTCCTTTTGAAAGCGGAATTCTCTAGTGCATGCATGCAATGTCTGTTCTGTTTGAGAAGCAGAGCCTGGAAAAAATACTGGGAATATTATGTCCTGAGAAAGGTGGAACGGAGAAACACCCTTTGGTAGGAGAAATCAGTCTAGGGTGAAGGACCATCTTATCCTTATGAAACTACGTGGATTGTGGGTTACATTCGAAGGGCACACGGTTCCCCCATTCTACAAGGTAAAGTGATGGCCATCAAAAATGTAGTCCTATATGATAAAGCACACAAATCACACATAGCTAGGGGTTCAAATGGATAATGCAAAATTCCTATTTGTGTACATTGTACACTTTTACTCTGTAATGAAACTACAATTGGGCCCCTAAATGCTTTTAACCGTTTGATAATAAATACATGTATCCGGGTTCTGCTTATTGTCACCAGGGATTGTTGATGAGACCTACAGCATGCAAAGCACATTCTCTTCCACTGAGCCACAGCCCCAACCCTAGGGCAGGATCATCTGCTGAGCTTCCTTGACCATACAGGAAAATCAAATTAAGGATTACTAATTAATTTATGGTATTATTTTAACAGTGTTGTTACCCGCCCTGAGCTCTCCTGTGCAGGGGAGGGAGGGCTATAAGTCCAATAAAATACATAAATAAATGATTGCTATAGCACAACAATGTACAATCCTAAGCAGCCTGTTCTAAGTCCACTGAAGTCACTGTTAGATTCTGTCTCTTCCATGTTACTAACTGCCTTGAATGATTCTTCACTTTCTAAATGTAAATATGCAGGCCATATTTGAGAGGCTGGAACTGCATATGTGTCCATGTCTTTTAAATGCTAACATCCTACTCATCAGCTGTTTGGTACAGGAGCAAAACGACTGAATCCAGCCTCCACTACGCTTTTTGGAACCAGACTTGGGGAGATTTTAACATGGGTTCTGTGTGCACAGTGCAAATGTTAGATTAAGGGGGTGCTGCAGCATGCACCACACCCATTTGTGCATAGTTTCCCATCCTGCTAGGGATGTTATATATTAGGGCTGGAATATTCCAGGACTGGGTACCAGAGACTGGCTGAGCTTGGAGCTCAAGAACAATAGCGCACCAGGACTCTGGAGCTGACCAATGAGAAAGTAATGTTATGTAAATAGCCTATTGCCCCCCTAGCCGGAATAACGAGACAGACAACAATATTGGGTACTAACGGGCCACTTTATTAACTACAACAAAGCGTAACGGCAACAAAACTGTAAGGGATATCAGAATGCGTCATGGCGAGGCTAGGGGTCAAAAGACCCTTCCCTCGCCATAATGATCTAGGGCGAGCCACCCAGCTCCGGAAGTAAGGCAAATGAAATGCCTCATCTCCGGCCAGCATGGCCAGGGTAGTTGCCAGTTGTCACTGAGAAGACCAAAAAAACTGTTACTTGAGATTCTTTTTTTCTAAAAGAGGGCTCACACAGGCTATGTGTAATTAAAGTCATTCTGGGCAAGGTGACCCCTTAACTCATGTATGGCTCACAGATATGTCTCTATGACGATTTTCATTCCCTGAAAGCAATTCAGTCTAAATTTTTCAGACCCACATTTGGTATTCCATGTTGCATGCCCAATGCCCTTCTCAGAGTAGAGTTGTGGATGCCACTGCTTGAAGCACGCAGCTGGTTCCTAGCAATATACTTTTGGCTTAAGCAAAATTTCAACTGGCATGGATGAACTTCACCAACTCTTACAGAAAATGTCTGTTCAGGATGGATGACAGCTGTTAAGGAGAAGTTACATTTTTATGGGTTTACTCCCATAGCTCTGTGGCATTCGGGAATTTGGGGAGCAAAAAACCCCTAATAAACAACTAATTACTCTCCTCCCTCTTAATAGGTTATGTTAATTTATCAGCTCAAAAGATCATCTAGTTTTCCCTTGTAGATAAGGATCAGAAAACTACCTTAGCAGTCGCTAATAATTTAGCTGCAGTGATTGCCCATAAGAAGGCTGGATCTCGAACTGTTCAAGACCTTTGAGTTAAAAAACCCCAGTAACATAAGAAAGAATTAAACAATGCATTTGGGATACATCCCTCAAAGTTGATAGCCTATCTGGCAGCAGGCAACCAGAGCAAAAAAATTATCCCAACAGAATATTGTTATTCTTTAAAATTCCTTGAATATTAAAGAGCCTTCACCTTGGCCCGCTTAACATCTTACATTCAGCTCTTCTAGCAGGGAGATATTCATGCACCCCCCCCCTTCTCAACATGTTTGCCCTTGCCAATCAAATGTGATTAAACAGTTAAACATGTGCTATTGTATTGTTCATTTCATAAGGACACCCGTTCCTTATATGTTAACCCAATTCTGTACAATTTCCCAGGTAGATCTGACAAGTTTTATGTCCCTTCTCCTTTCAGATTACTCCAACGAAATCACCTTTAAGGTGGCCACATTTCTTTTTAATTCGGCTTGCTTAATTAGGAAGCAACTGGTTAAATCATTTTAAATAACTCTGCATATAACATGGAATTTAGTTTATTAAAGTTTATTATTTTACTGTTTGTGCATATTTTTGATGTGTTGCTGACTGCTGATTATGTTGTTACTGATCTATGATCATAACAAAATAATAAGGAAGAAGTTAAAGCCATCTTGTGCATCTTTAGTGCACGTACCGTGTGTGTGTGCATGCGCGCGCACACACACTATATGGGGGATGTTGGTGATAACAGCAACTTTAGAGAAAGGGCAGCTTGAATTTTTTAAAAAAGGAAGCACTTAGCGCAAACAGTCTCAGAGAGGAAGAAGCATTGTTTCAGGGTATTTTTGCTGTTGTTCAGTCGCACAGTCGAGTCCGACTCTTCGCGACCCCATGGACTAGATCCCGCCAGGCCCTCCTGTCTTCCGCTGTCCTCTGAAGTTTGCTCAGGTATAGCTACAACTAATCTGCTCAGAACCCTTAGAGGTGCTCCATGTTAGGACATAATCACCAAACTGGATCCTTCACACCTCTAAAGAGGGATGTAAGGATAGTGCAACTACACAAGACAGTATATCCACCTACCTCAGTATGCTGTAAATGTACCCTCCTCCATACATAGCCACTGCTTATTGGCTCAACAACTTCTTCTTCCTTAACAATCGCCAGCAATCGTCTCCCATGCAGCTGACCAGAAGTTAAGTAATATACCGTGCAAAAGGGGGTGGGGGAACTGAGGTCTCCTAGCATTTCTATGTGTTGACTGGCTGCTTCCACCTAAGGTTGACATGGGGGTTTTGTCAGCATACCAAAATTGATGGGTAAGATTGGTGGTGCCTAAGATGCCAGCGCAGTTGCTATGCTCTCAGCTCCTTAATCTTGTTTGCCATTTCTTTTCTTTTAGTGGTGTGTGTGTGTGTGTGTGTGTGTGTGTGTGTGTGTGTGTGTGTGAGAGAGAGAGAGAGAGAGAGAGAGAGAGAGAGAGAGAGAACATAGGAACAGTCTATTATAATGGTGATAAACCAGCATTTGGGGCTTAGTATTGAGCTCCTGTCATATTTCTTGAACCTGTAGGTGGTTTCAAGCTTCCCCACTACAACTATCAACTGAATTTGTGCCTGTCAATAATTAAATAACTTTTGCACTCCACTGCTTAGATGTCTGTATGTCTGTATACACATATTCTCACCAAGCATATTACATCAATGTGCAAAACAAGAATGCTAAAACATCCAACATCTGCCTTTCTCCCAGAAGATTCAGTTCAGAACCTTTAGAAGAGATGGCTGATTTGTATGCTTTGTATTTAGTTCATATTGTTTAAAAAAGAAGAAGCAAGAGCCAGATGATTTTAGCATATAGTGGATATATGTCAGATGTAAGAGGGACTGAGAAAGGTTGATTGGGACAATTAGAAAAATTACAAGTTCACTGTGATCCTCTTATTGTACTTATTGCCATATCTTAAAGGCAACCACTACCTAGAGGTCATGAGCACACAGAAGCAAGCTTCCGCACGCATTTCTACCTAGACGAGAACCAAAGCAACTGCTGCACTCACAGTTGCCTGACCCAATCAAACTACTAGGCCATATATTGAGCTCTCTTCAGAAAGCAGTAATTGTGCCAAACTCTTCTTGAGGAGAGGAAGCAAAGGTGGATTAACTTCCCTTCAATTACTCCAGAATGGCACAATTACTGTTTTTCGAAGAAGGCTCTCTGCACAGATGGATTAGGGTCATACTCTAAAAAGCAGGCGCTGAATTCATCACAAACTTAATAAATATCAGAGGAACTGAAGTTCCCAGTACATGACAGAGCCTTACAATACCAAGGAAAGAGTTTTAACATGAGTTTGGAAAACTATTAAGTTAAGATGACACATCAATGAGGTAAAGAGCGATATCCGGGTTTGTTTTCAAATATACCAATGACTTTTTAAAGTTTTGGAAGAATTTTTTTTTTAAATACAAGGTAGCATAGACATGCAATCTCACTTCCTGCAAAAAAGGAAGTGATGTCATTGTGCTGGGGTGATGCTCTAGAATTCACCCCAAAGACTATGGTTAAACCAGAGAGTTTTCTGTGGATGCTAATGTGTCATCCTGGGGCGATCACATCATGGCCAGGTTTGCCCTGGAAGTGACATCATGCAATGGTATGCTGCCAAAGAGCCCCCTTCATTTCCCTCCCAGCCTATTAAGTGTTGGCAGAGAATGGGGGGCCAGCCAAGAGACCTGGCCTCCCTATGTGGGGCTTTTTCAGGTTGGGAAAATGAGTGGTGTGAAGGGGGGCTGTGTCACAGTCCTGACCACAACAGGGTTTCCGCATGCCTACTATTTTTATTAAAAATACGTTTTGGAGCGCTATACTCAGATTTCTCAGTGTTTCATATGATTTGCCCCTTATTACGGTAGCGTATTAAAACAGATATCAGGAAAGGGGGTACCAGCACCCGTGGCATGATGGGAATATTCTACTATCCCTTTTATGTGTAAATAGAATTTTTCCACTGAAATTACCATGGGTACTTGGGCTAGCTTCTCTTTTAGAAACTGGAAAATCTATTCCCTGTTTCTAAATGCTACCCAAAACACACATTCGTTTTAGAACTTGTTCATGGATGGTTGAAATATATGACCTGCAAGTATGGCATATTATGGCACCTAATCAATCCAGCCCAAATAATTTAATGTTCATATCATAATATCCTATTTACTTCATGATGAGTGAAAAATACCCAAAACTGGTTTTTTTTTTCACATCTTAGGCCCCGGTCACACAGCAAAGTTGCCACGGGAGAAGCACGGAAGGTGGGTGGATTATCTGGGCACGGTCACACCCCAACATCTGGGAAGTGGAGCGCACCCGTGGCATACCGCCGACAATGCGCATTTAAAAACTAGTACCTCCAAGGTACTAGTAAACGTTTGCTATGGGCTGCCTCCAGACGCCCGTGGTGTGATCGCGCTGGCGTGCGGCATTCCCCTCCGGTTCCTCGTTTACCCTCTGGCACCAAGGGAAGGACCCGTGCTGTGCCGCCAGTGCATCTGATCGCGTAATCGCGGATCAAACTGCGCCAGGGCAATTAGCCACGCCTCCCCCCCGCGATATCCGGCCCGTGTGCCCGGGGCCTTAGAGATTTTTTTTGCCATCTAAAAAGCAGATCTATCTGTTGCAATGTTGTATATACCCACATTATATATATTTACACATTATATATATTTATGTTTTAAGCAACCAAGTGATGAGAAATAAAATGAAGAACATGAATGCTAGGTCAAGATGGGTAGCCATGTCAGTCTGTCTGTAGCAGTAGAAAAGAGTAACAGTCCAGTAGCACCTTAAAGACTAACAAAATGTGTGGCAGGGAGTGAGCTTTTGTGAGTCATTGCTCCCTTCTTCAGATACAGCTAGAACGAGTGCCAGGTAAAAGTGAAGCATCCACGTTGCTGAACTTGGTAATCCAAAAAAAAAAAGTATACTATGAAGAAACAGCTCCAATTTGACACCTCTGTGGGCGGGCCACATTATAATGGAACTGTCAGCTATTCATAGGCAAGGTGTTTGCAGGCCCAGTCATGATGCCGAGGTAATTAACTTCAACCAAGGTTGCTGCTTGACATCAAGTAATGGAGAGCAGCCTATGTTCTCAAATGAAAATTAAATTGCTAAGCCTAATTGAGTCTGATCAAGAGCAGCCTCCATTCCTAACAAGAAGTTTCACTTCTGAAAACTTTTGAGCATGGTGATAACATTGTCTACAGGGTTCATTTTCCCTTGTCTACCTTTTAAGAAGCAGGGACAAAAACAGGTGGCACTTGACAACTTTTGCTATTAATATATTATCACGAGTATGATTAAAATGCTGAGAGAGTAATCTTAGAGGAGGGGAGTAAACTTATTTATATGGCACATTTTGTCAGTTTCCAGCATTCCTTCCTTTGTCCCTAGAGCCTTAATTACTGGACTGGATGTTCATTCTTAAATTTCAATGGCAGGTATCCACTGTTTCTGGAAAAGGTAGCTTTCTGTGCCATTTTTCTGCTCATGATCTAAACTGCTACAAAGAAAACAGCAGCAACCCCTCTGAATCACAGCACCAAAATTTACAGGTGCCATTCAATCCCCATTTACTACTAAAGCAAAACTAAAGGGAGCATGCTGAGTCTGATATTTGAAAAAGAGATGCTCATGAAAACCCTTCCTTTTCTGCAGACAAAGGCAACTGTACAGGGAAGCAAGACAAATTAAACTGGAAGCCATGGTTTCTACTGTAAATAATGGGAATTGGAAGTTTGTTAACTCAGGCTTTTTGTGGTTGTCACTTTTAAGATGTGGGTTTTTAAAGGCCCCCATAGGAACAAAAAGTATTAGAAGGCAAGCATGGGGTAGAACCCTTCATAAAGATCTTTTTTTTTTTTTGGCATGCACAGTGTGGATTTCCTTAAGTAACTAACAATTATCTGTCTGCTTTAGGAATGTATAATCCAGCATGCACTGATGTCAAATGGGGGAAAAAATACCCATTGATGCCAATTATTTATTTCTGTTATTTTGTGGATGTTAACCTGGTTAGGCATTTTCTTCTGTCCAAAGCCTTTAAGCCCCATGAGAATGTACAAACAAGAGAGCTCTCAGCAATATCTTGCACAGTTTGTGATTCTCCACAACTTAAGTTGGGGCAATCCCAGTAGCTGTAACTAAGTGTATAGGCTGCTCACTGCCCTTTACGATTCCAAAAAAGGTTCAGCTTTATAAGATAACTAGGAGTAATGCCCGTTGTGGGAAGAAATACAACGAGATCTAGAAGGAAGCTCCAGATGAGTGTCCCGACTGTGTCTGGTGGGGCGGCAGAGGGAAGCGGAAAATGGAGGGAGGCAAGCCATGTTTCTTTCCTTCTGTTTAGCTATAAGGCAGGGCTGTCTCAAGTCATTTTGCTGCCCCAACTGGTAGAATGGGAGGACAGCCTCATGGTAACAGATATGGTTCTCTCCACCTCTGACTTATTTTTTGAGGGGGAGGGGGGTGTTATGCAGTGGCAGCTAAGGTAGAAAAGCACCTCCTCCTGTGCTGCCTGGAGGTTGGCTTATGTTAATTTGGGGCTATGCAGTCACAGCTAAGGTAGAAAAGCACCTCCTCCAGTGCTATGTTTTCTGAGTTCCAAGGGTCTGGAAAGTGGTACCATAGCCGATTACGCGGTTGCCAACTCTGGGTTGGAAGATACCTGTAGATTTGAGTGGTAGAGCCTGGGGAGGGCATGGTTTGGGGTGGGGAGGGACCTCAGAAGGGTATAATGCTATAGAATCCACTGCCCAAAGCAGCCATTGTCTCCAGGAGAACTGATCTGGGTCATCTGGACATCAGTTTTAATAGCTGAAGCCCTGACTGCTACATCACATTGACTGTCATACAGGGGCCATCTCAGCAGGATATAAGGACACAGAGTCCTCCATTTTCTCCAGGGGAACTGATCTCTGCCATCTGGAAAGCAGTTGTAATTCTGAGTGATCTTCAGCCCTCACCTGGAGATTTGCAACCATGGTTTCCCCCAACAGACATTAAGGGGAAATTTATTTTACCTCAGAACATCAACAGTAAACTGTTTAGAATGTTATAGAGAAAGGCCACTGAGGCCACATATGTAAACGAACTCTGTGTTTTGAGGCAAAGGCGAATCTGGCCACATATGCAAATGACCTCTGTGTTCTGACTGGCTGTGGGGGAGGGAAAGAAACAGCAAACTGTTTAGAATGTTGGAGGCAGGACTCAGGCAAAGCAGCCAGTGGATAGGGAGACCCTCTGAATTACAGATCAGAGAGCAAACTGATTTTGGAGTGTGTTGGAATGTTCAGGGGAGTCCATGACCAAAATAGAATTATATATACCGGAGGATGGATAGGAGAAAGTGCAGCTGATAGACTTCAGTGTCTTCAAGCACTTTGTGATTATGGGGTTTTTTTTCCCTCTTGCCAGCAGCACCTTAAGATCCATGTCTGGTGTACATTTCTACAGAATATAATGACTGTGTGCAGACTTTAACAGTTAAGAAAGAAACACAGGACCAAACTGCACTCCACCATGGATTTGTGACTGGAGCCGGGAAGGCAGATTAGGTGGATCATTATTTCTAGCTGCACCTTTGTTTGATCTTCCTGTCTACGTGTATAACACATTTGAGCATGACCCTCTGGATCCAGGGCTGGCCCAAGATAGAATTAGTTATTATGGTTAATTATCTTTTTTTTTCCATTGTACTTCTTTCTGTTGTGCTTTGACTGACCAAGATATAATTATTTATTATTATTACGGGTTTCTTTTAATTGTTTTTTTTCTGTGGTGCTTTGATTTTTTTTTTTTACTTTCTTGTAAGCTGCTTTGGATCCCTTTTGGAAGCCCCTTTGGGGATCCAAAGTGGGGAAAGGATTATTCTAAGCATGTGATAACAAGATCCCCAGTTTATCCTCAAGAACAGCCATAGCAACACTGATGGAAATCATGGCACTAGGGAAGAGCAGGACTACATTTTTCACACAGGGATGCTGAAAACTTCACAAAACATTGTAATAATGCCAACATTGGACACTACTTTGTTCAAAATGCTCCTTTTTTTGTAAAGTCAGGGCTATTTCTTGATGATTACCTTGCAATCAGTATTGGAAGTAGTTTTGAATTTACATATGCAGGCTTGATTACTACACCCTCAGTCATCACAGGTTGTCTCCTTTAAGCACACCCAAGTTAGACTGTGGAATGTAGAATGGTATGGTCAGGGCTTTTTTTGTAGAAAAAGCCCAGCAGGAACTAATTAGCATAATAGGCCACACCCAACAGCAGAAACTCATCAGCATATTAGGCCACACCCCAACAGCACATCTCATCAGCCTAGTAGGCCACACCCCATGTTACCAGGAGTGTGGTCATCCAGCCACACCCACCTTTTGCTTCTTATTCTATTTACTTTGTTTATTGTCAAAATGCAGGGCTTGTTTTGTAGCAGGAACTTCTTTGCATGTTAGGCCACACACCCCTAATGTAGCCAATCCTAATGAGTTTCTGCTGTTGGGTGTGGCCTATTATGCTAATTAGTTCCTGCTGGGCATGGACAACGTGGGAGCCAGCCAGAACTCCGTTCCTGTGCGTTCCCAAAAATAGCCCTGGGTATGGTATAGCTTGATCTCGCCAGATCTTCGAAGCTAGATAGGTTGGATAGGGGACCACCAAGAAAAACTCTGCAGAGGAATGCAATGGCAAGGCACCTCAACTAATCACTCGCCTTGTTAAGGTCACTGTAAATATGTTGCAACTTAATGGCACATGCATACGTAAGTTAGGTTGCATGTGCTGTGTTTGTTCCTGACCAATCATCAGTAACGCTCCTTATCCTCCTGTTCCATTTCCTCTCATGTATCCCATAGGTGTGCAGTTGTCAGTCAGTCAAAAGTTTATTGTTTGTGGTCAAAGACCACCACAATTGAGCAGATAGGGCTGCCAAAGCCCCAACAGGGGCAGGGGTTTACCTGCTTTTAGGTGCCCCAATTTGCCGCCATCCAGCTGGCCAGCGGGGAGAGCCCCACATCACTTCTGAAAAGTCCCAGAAAAGTAGAGGGACACCCCCCGCCGCCGCCGCTGCCGCTGCCAGCAGCCAGGTAAGACCTGGCAATCCTATGAGCAGATAAAATATACAAATAAAACATGGACAAAGAACAGCAAACAAGGCTAAATGTTAAAAACACATAAAAGTTCTAAAAATTCATTACAACAAATTAGCACCTTCTTTGAGTACTGGTGAAGGAGTGTAGCTGCCTGTTGGTACACACATTCTACTGTTCTCTCTCTCTCTCTCTCTCTCACACACACACACACACACACACATTTCTGGTAAAACAAAAACTTCAAAGACTTAGCAGATACTGTAGTCAGAACCTAAAGGAACAACCTACATCTTTAGTCTTCAACTGTTAACAACAGAATACTTAACGCAACCCCCAAATGGGCCTGTAATAACCACCTTTCCTATCCATTCCTTTCTCTGCCCAAACAGCATACTTTTACCCATAAGTTTCACATTCCTTTTCCCTACCCTGCGTCAAATAAGAATGATTCAGCTAACATAAGTCAGGGTACTTTCACCTACTCCTCTAACATTATATGTGACTACCCAGACTGTTAGTAAGGGAATGGGTTTGGAACTCATGCCAGCAGTGTCCACCAACTGCAGCATCCCCCTCCCCTCCAGCACACACAGTACTTGTAACAACATGGGTGTTTGTGTCCACACAGCCTCAACACTTTGCCCTCCCACCACAATCACGAAAAAGGTGGGGTATAAACAGGGGTCATTTCGTAGAAAAAGAGCTAGGGGGACTCATTAGCATAACTCATTAGCATATGCCACACCCCCTGACATCACCGTAAGTGTGTCCTCCCCACAGCCGGCGACGACCTCCAGTGGGCACCAGCAGGGAGCTCCAGGCCCCGCCCTCCCGCACCTCACCCGGGGGGATGGCGTCCCCCCGCGTCCCCCCCCAAATGACCCCTGGGTATAAATATTGTAATAAATAACTACCACGCTGAGATTATCTCTGCATGCTGCTATACTCTGTGAGAATATTCTATGCATTTCACAAAAGGGATTGCATTTTTCCTCTCAGATACTTACCTAGCAAGGCAGTCTGAAAGCAGAATCGGATACAGTAATGAACGCAGGCTTGCCACTAAAAATGGCAGCCCTGTGTCACATTTCCCACCTCTTCTCCCCATGATGCATAGCTTTGGAAATGTAATGTAATGTCATCACGTTATAAATATGACACATCTGCAGCAGCAGTAGCTAACACTGTACAGCAGAAGTGGGGGGAAATGCATGTCCTGATGATGTCACATCATCTATTTCCAAAGTCACACATTGTAAGGGAAGGAGGGAACTCAGCATGAGGTTGTGTTTTTTGGCAGGAACCCTTGCGTTCATTGGCAAACCTAATTCCATCCTGAGGGATCTTAATTCTACATTAATAAAAATGTTGTGCCATTGAATAAGCTCACAGTGTTTGCCGACTTCTTTCTTTCAACAGTATTCTGTGGTGTTTCATCAGTTTTTCTTTTTCTTATTTGCAAGGAACACCACTATTCTTTCCATACAGCTCTGCACAATCCTAAAGTCACAAGAAATAACAGTTAGCAAAAGGCCCTGTTTAGAGACTGTAAACTCTCCGTTCTCTGTAACCTAAGACGCGAGCTTTCGGTGTGTACCAGAACTAACATTGCTTACTTATTTATTCATCAGATCATTTTGTTAAATTAGATCAACTCATTGGGTAACCACCCTTGTTCCTAAAGCACAGGCATATCATATGTACAGTTTATCTCTGACTTCTTAAATCAAGTAAAATACATAGACAATTTAAAACATAAAAACTGCATTCAAACTAAAGAAGAAGAGGAGACTGGATTTATACCCCACCCTTCACTACCCAAAGGTGTCTCAGAGCGGCTTACAAACTCCTTTCCCTTCCCCTCCCCACAACAGACACCGTGTGAGGTAGGTGGGGCTGAGAGAGCTCTTGACAGAGACTGCTCTTTTTCAAGAACAGCTCTTATCAGAACTATGGCTTGCCCAAGGTCATCCAGCCAGGTGCAAATGGAGGAGTGGGGAATCAAACCCGGTTCTCCCAGATTAGAGTCCGCGCACTTAACCACTCTTCCCTATCAAGAGTAGCATAACCACCAAGTGATCCTACAGCACCTCGCTTATATCATGCTTGCATATTTTCAGCTTAATGCTATTCTCACTTATTTGGATGTTGCTGCAGCGTATCTTCTGTAGACCAAACACTCCTTTCCTTATCTCATAAAATTCAGGATTAAGCTAGTATATTATTCTGATGGCAAAGTAACTTTTCAAGCAACTTTTAGGAACCCACAACAATACACTGTTTCAGCTGGGGATTAAACAAAAGGCAATGTTTAATCATTTCTCCAGCACCGCATTAATTTTAGTAAAGATTTCAATAGTGAAGCTAAGTAAGGAACTTTCTCAGAAAAGATTTCCTTTCCTCTTTCCGTTTAGAAATTTGTTCCCCCCCCCCAAAGAGTTCTCAGAATGTTTAAATCTATCCACAGTATTACAGAAGAGCACCTTACAGTTTAAAAATTGAGGGATTTTTTCTTGCTGTCAAGTCACAGTTGATTTATGGCAATCCCTTAAGGTTTCCAAAGCAAGAGCTGTTCAGAGATGCTTTGCTATTGCGTCCCTCTGCATAGAGACCTCAGTATTCATTGGTGGTCTCCCATCCAAATACTGCCACCCAGGGGTCGTTTCGTAGAAAAAAAGCTAGGGGAACTCATTAGCATAACTCATTAGCGACTTCCGGTCTGGCTCCCGCGAATGGCGGACGCATCCTCGGGTCGCTCCCGAGGGCGTCTCGCCCGCCCGCGGTCAAGGGGGGAATCTGCGCGAGGGGGGAATCCGCGCAAGCGGAGACCCAGACGAGCCCCAGAAAGAGGGGCTCCGACCCAGGGCGCGAAGGCGGGAGTCTCTTTCTTGGCCGAAAGGTCGGAAATCGAGCCTCCCCGCCACGCCCCAATGGGGTTTAGCGGAGCCGCCTGTGGTCACTGAGTGATGAAGCGAACAAACGGAGAAAAAGTGGCTGAAACTGTGAGTTGTCAGACATCGAGAAAAAGACTTAAGTGCGCTCCCCCCCCCAGCGAAAAGATTTAAGGGAGGAGGAGGGGAAACCCCCTCTCCCGCAAACAGAGATTTTGAGCGAAGAAAAAGGGGGGGGGGGACAGAATCTGAAAAGAGAAGCGGTCCCTTTTGGTGCGTGGTGAGAAGAGGCTAGAAGATTTTTGTCTTAAAAAAGCGTTATTTGAACTTAAATAAAAGTAAACAAAAAAAAGCAAGATGTCAGAGCTGAACTGTGAAATCAGTGAACAAGAAAGGAGGAGCTTCTGGTGTAGGCGTTTCATCTTTTGTTGTGCCGGCTGTTAAATAAACAGATTGCGTGTGACTGTGACCTTGACTGGGACTGTGAGAAAAGAATTGAGCTGTGACAAGCGAGAAGGTGCCCTGAAAAGCGCTTTTATAAGTCAACAGTTGCGGAGAGAAGGTCCAGCTAAGAGAATGGCAGCGTTTAAACATATAAGCGAGAGATGGAAAAAGGAGAAAACCATTCTCAAAGCCAGAGACCTTTTGAAGAGGCACGAGAGAGCAAGGATTATGGCATTTGCAGTTTGCAAACAAACAGCGGAAGCAGCGACCCGGAGGAGAAGCCGAGAAACCGGA
>NW_015164198.1:822613-824786 GCF_001447785.1 Gekko japonicus
TATCTCTCCTTTTTAGGAGAGGAAATAAAGCTTTTAAATAAAAAAAGCATAACTCATTAGCATATGCCACACCCCTTGACACCACCGGAAGTGTGGCATAAGGCCACACCCCCTGACATCACCGGAAGTGTGTCATAAGGCCACACACCCCGCTGCCAACGGTCCTGGCCGCCGGCGCCGGCCTTGCAGCTCCGCTGCCGAGCCCCATGAGGGGCCCGGCAGTGGACCTGCAAGGCTGGTGGGAGTGCAAGGAAGGCCCACGAAGGCCCTCCCTGGCCCCAGGCAGGCAGGGGTGGGGAGAGGCAGGGAGGAAGCAACTTACCCTCCCTCTTCTCCTGCCTCCTCCTGGCTGAATGAGGGCCGGAAGCGGGGCGGCCGGAAGCAGGGGGCGGGGCTTCGTCATGTGCCCCGTCCCCCGTACCTCACCCGGGGGAACTGCGATCCCCCGCGATCCCCTCCGAAATGACCTCTGCTGCCACCCCTGCTTAGCTTCCAAGATCTGATGAGATCAGGCTAGCTTGTGCTATCTATGTCATGGCTGAGAGGAAATTAGTTGTGGTAAACTGAGTCAGTAATCCTTAAATACACACACACACTAATAGCACTGAATGCTGTTTGGAAGTTGAAAAAAGCAACCAAGGTTTAGCCACCCCCCAAAAAATATATATATTTGGAAATCAAACCATATGCACAGACTTCTTCGAAAGCAGAAAGAGAGGTGTTAAGTCCACCAGCTTTTGTGGAAGCATGTCTTAATAGGGTTCAGAGAGCACAGGGGTAAAAGTAAGACCTGTGAGGCATCATTCTGGAGGGGAAGGAGAGTTTGCCTAAGCCAACCTCTTACGGCCAACCAGCTCAAGGATGGGACTCATGTGACACATGAACTCTAAGACTGACAGACTGACTGATCTAGGGATTTGGTGCTGGCTTTCTCTCAGTGCAACTGTGGGCATGCTGGCAAAGAAAGCTGGGGCACTGACCTGTGCTGAGCTTCAAGCCAGGGTGGGCTTGCCTGGCATTCAAAGCTACTGGAGAGTTCATTTCCAGGACAGCACAGTTGTAAGGCTACTCACATGGAGTGCCGGAGAGGGAATCCCTTGTTGCCACAGATCAGCTGTTAATATCATTGACCCTAGTTTAATCCAACACTGTGACTCATGTTTTAATTGTGTGATACATAGTGAAATGATGCTTAGCATGGAAGCCCAGCCGTCCTGGCAGAAGGCATATCCCCTTTCTTGGGCCAAGGAGTGTGATTTCCTTCTGACAGATGCATGGCATCTACTAATGTGCCATGAATCGGCTCCATTTGGGCCTCCAACTATGTATCCCCATCAGTTTTCCTCCCTTTGACTGAGGAAGGAGCATGAATGAAGAGTATGAACAAACAAAAATTAAACATCTTCCTCAAAATAATTTTTTAAAATTCTGTAACGTGTACAATATGGATCCTGTGCGATTTGTCATAACAGGCCTCACACCTCAATGAGCCCCACAGTGCCAGAGGAACAAGTTTCAGCAAAGCCTGGAGGGTAGGTACCCAATGTCTCCTACAGCAGCCAACACCTCCCCCCATTGACTAGATGCCCAAAGGTTAGACTTGGATGCCTGCCATCATAAGAACATAAGAGACGCCAATGTTGGATCAGGCCAAAGGCCCATCTAGTCCAACACTCTGTCACACAGTGGCCAAAAATACCAGGTGCCATCAGGAGGTCCACCACTGGGGCCAGGACATTAGAAGCCCTCCCACTGTTGGCCCCCCCAAGCACCAAGAAGACAGAGCATCACTTGCCCCAGAGCCCCTAGCTATACCTTGTGGCTAATAGCCACTGATGGACCTCTGCTCCATATGCCTATCTAATTCCCTTTTGAAGCCGTCCATGCTTGTAGCCGCCACCACTTCCTGTGGCAGTGAATTCCATAATCAAAGCCTCACATTCACGAAACCAGTATTACTGAAGCTTAAATTGACTGAACTTACTTTTCATGCATTTTAGTGCTGGCGTTCAATCTATTCAAACACACCTCTGCAAGTAAATGCATAAACATACAACCACAACTTGAGGCATCTATGTACCTTCTGATCAGAAGCAGTTCAGCCTACATTAACAGGATCCAATCCAATCACAATTCAAGTCTGAAATCTTACGTATATGTGCTTGTAAGTAAC
>NW_015164198.1:824830-917401 GCF_001447785.1 Gekko japonicus
CTGCTTAACTGAAATGGCATTTGTATCCTCTTCTCTGTGCCTTAATTCAGAATTACAATGCCCATCTGAAAATGAGGCATGACAGGCAAATAATTCATGTTCTCCAGTCATTTAACAGCTTGGGAAACTAGGCTTTGGGGATTTTTTTTTTTTGGTTATGATGAATATACTCTAATACCTACCCCCAAAATACTCCCTTTGTCTAACATTTCCTTTGTTTAATAGTGTTTGGCACCCTTTTGTTCTCCTGGCTGCTACTGGTGCCTGGCACCATTTTCCCGCTCTTTTTCTTTAACCTCTCAGTACTCCGTCTCATTTGTCTATACCACTGTTTAATTGAATTGGCTGTGGTAACCCACATAGTTTTGTTTGAGCACCTGTTATGTCATTACATTGACAATCACATAGGTCGTCACAGCCAATAAGATTAAACAGCGTTGTTGGCAAATAAGGCTGAGGCAAAGAAGAGAAATAGCTCCGAGAATCACCACAGCACTGAAACAATGCATATCTGTTTGCAAAAAGTGCCCCCTAATTGCCTAAAGCAGGAGGCCCTTTTCAGCACTTAAGAAAACAAAACGTTACATGCTGGAAGTAGTTCCAGTTCTAAGTCTGGTTTGAAAATATGCCCATTTAATAATTTTAGAATATTCAGAGCACAAATTTCAGACCTACGGTAAAAACATCTCTTTTAAAATTCAGATCATTAGCTGAATTAAATAAAGTCATGTTGTGAAAATCACACCTTTCCTCATCAACAGGGAAGGCAGCAAGTTTAGAAGGAGGGGGGGAGTCCTTTGCTTTCGTATGTTTTACATACTGGAAAGCATTTTGCATTATTGTTTATATGTACTGACAGCAAAGTACTTTCAAATAGTAGATGCTTAAACCACGGATTAGAACATTGAAGGGCTCCATGTCTTTCTGATCTACCTCAGGAAAGAAAACTCTTTGTAAGCCAACTTAATGTGGTTACTGTGGTCATGGCCTTCTGCAAACATAGAGGGTACAAATACTGAGAACAGCATTTCTTCCAAACATGATATCACTATTAAGTATAACCCACTCAATTAAATCCAAGATATTTTAAGAATAATAAGGATGCTATGGAATTCTTTTAAAAAAACAAACAAAGAAAAATTATATAGTTCTTGAATATGGGGTTTTTAATTTTCATAAGAAAAAATCATATTGAATATCTACTGTTGAAGAGAATGCCTTGTAGCTCATGGTATGGAAGACACTGAATATTCGTCACTGAATATTTTTTTATTTTTATACTTAGTATTAACTTTGTCACTTTTAGCAATAAGATCAATGATTGAACTCAGCTGGCCTACAAAGCAATATGATAGGTTGGGTTTGTTCCTATGAGGTAGGTGGAGCAAATAACTATTTCCCCACGCATGGAGTTTCTATATTTAAAACAATGGGATTTTGTGGTAACTCAGGATAGACGAACAGGGAGTGACTGGAGGGAAACATAAAAAATAGAAGCTGTTGCCTCCCAAGGGTGAATGTTATTTGGAAGTTTAAAATAAAAGGTCAGTTTTCTAGTGTAATTCCTTCTGACTAAGTGAAGGGAAATAAGAAATTCAGTAAAAGCCAAGGGCTTTGCCAGAAGCAGGAAGACCAAATATTACAATTTACCTGCACATCTTTCATCTAGGTATTCCAGCCACTGAACTTTCTCAAGTAAAAATTTAATTCAAGAGACAAATGACCAAGTGGCTTGGGGGCTCCACTCTAGAACACCATTAAATTGATTTTTAAAAACTTTTTGCATGCATAAAAAGAAAGTGCTATAGTCCCAATCCAAAGAAGGCTGAGGGCCTTCTATTATGGTTAACATTCTTAGAAAGCCAGTGTGGCTGGAAATCTAATGCTTTTTCAGAAGTAAAATTTAGTCCAGGGAAAAAATGATTATACTGTATAAAGATGAGAATGACCTTGCTGAATCAAAGGAAGATCCACCCAGTCTAGTTTTGCTAATCCAACTGTGATGGTCAACAAAAAGTCATGAAAATGAAATCCTTCTCTCTTTTACCATAATATCTAGTATTCTGATATATAATCTAGGCCTCGGCCACATGGGCAGGAAAATGCGGGGGGGAGGCGTGGCTGTTTTCCCCGGGAGCAAACTAACGCACAACTACGCGATCAGGCATCGGGTTGCGGTCCCGTCGAGCTCCTGTGGTTAGGGGGGAGGTGCCGATCACACGACGCGGCAAAGAAGTGGAGCGGCGCGGAAAATGGGGTTGTGGGGTTTTTTTAACTGAAATGTGTGCATGTTCCGTTGGGTGCTTGTGCGCATCCGTGGAGACTTGGGGGGGAAAACCTTTTTGTGAGGGGACATGGGCGGGCGCGGGAACTGCCACCGGAAACGCAATCAGACGCCCGCCCTTGCCCCGCGGTTTCCGCATCTTCGGCGGGAAGCCTTGGGTGCACCACGGGAGCTCTACACTTCCCAGATGTGGTGGTGAGATCGCGCCCGGAAAATCCATCTATCTTCCGTCTCTCTAGTGTGCCTAATGCTCCATGTGACCGGGGCCCTACATATGCAAAAAAGGTTACTACAGGTCATTTGTAACTTAAAAGATTCATTAATATTATAATTATAGATACTAAATCTACCCAAAAGATATTTCTATTGGTTTCAATGGGAAACACATTTCTGGGCACAAGTGCCCCTTTTTACCCAACTGAGACTGAATTCTCAGAAATCTTGTACCTCACCTAAAGTATCCTGGAAACAATGGGAGGTTTCTCCAGCATATTGCCATAATAAGCACACAACAAAGTACATGAGGGTTCACCACAAATACATGGTAGCTTCACTAACCGTAACAAGCAAAGGTACAAAACCTGCTTCAACGGCAAATACTTAGGATGGGACATGCTGCCTATGAGACTAGTCTGATGTTCTGAATTACTAGTACAATTCAACAAACAATTTGATATATAATATTAATTTCAATTGACCTTAAGCACATTCCAAAGAGCTATTTTACATATTCCAAAGTTTGGAGGTGTGTCAGGCAGGGTTGTTGATTTTTTTCACTGTTCAGCTGACCCTGAGGACATATTTCAAGCAGTCCATTCTGTTTCAAAATGGGTTTGCCATGCAGAATTGGTGTTGATGAATGGTAAACCCAAGCCAGCATTCCACTTGGAATGCACAGGACTAGCTAATACGTAGCATTTATGTACTACTTTTCCAAATTCCAAGTGCATCATGCACCCTATTTCAGTAATCCTTATGGCAATGTACAGTAGGTAAGATTAGAAGGATGTGCCATAATTCAGGTAAGGAAATTTCAGAAAGCAAAATGTTTGTTCTTCTGTCCTCCTACATGCCTTATCCTTTGTTTTCTTTCATCTTTTCCTCCTCCCTTCTTCTGCAACATAGAGAAATAGTTCTTAAACTTTTTAAAGACGGATTTACTTCTAAACGTATCCTACCTTTGGGTCAAGGCTGCAGACCACTGGCAGTGTGAATTCAGGAGGCGATAGGCATAGGCTACATCCATCATTTCCTGCAATAGGTGTATAGAAAATAAATAAGAGGGAACAGGACATGAACCAAACCATGAAGCAAAATTCATCATGAATTTTGCCCTGTTCATGGTTCGCAAACTGAAGTTCATGATGGGTCTACCATCATAAACTTCCATGAACTTTTAAAGCAGTTTGTGGTGGTTCATGGACAGAGCAGAAAAAAGGGTGTTAAAGGGCTTTCTTGTGCAGTCCATTTAAAATGAAAGAAAGTGAAACAGCTGAGTGGTGGGGAGCACCTCTCACCACTCAACTGTTTTTTAGACTTTCTTGTGCAGCCCCTTTAAAGGGACTGAACAAGAAAGCAAAACAGCTGAGCAGTGGGGCAGGTTGCTTTTTCAGGCTTTCTGCAAATCCTGTTGAAAGGGACTGCACAAACCATGAACCAGTTCATTTCATGCTTCAGCCATGAACCACAAACTGACACGAACTGCATTTTTCTAGTTCCTGCCCAACCGTGGTTCTGCACTCTCATCTCCCTTTTCTCACTACTGTGAGGCCCAGAGCCTTTTCTCCCAGATCAGTAGCTTGAGCCTCTCAACCTACATTTGGGTCATAATTCAGTCTGAGAAGCACTGATATAAAGGTCAAGTCTGTCTAGCATCAAACTATGGACTCCCTAAAGGGACAAATGTTTAAATACCAAGATGGGGATAAACTAGAACTAGATGCATAAAACAGGAGTTCTTTATCTAAGATAAATTACTGCTTTCATGACTGAGATGACATTTGACCCTGGGACTACTGGTTCACAACTCCCACAGCCCCTATCAGCTTGTGTTCTTTGGATCCTGACCTATACCCTTTTGTTTTTATTGTAAGGGCTTGGGCTGACCCAGGCACATATACCAGTACCAATTGTAGGATAAGTGTGCAACTCTGGTTTTCTTTCCCCATTCTATTCCTTCCTCCTGATGACCGATGGCAGCAAAACATTAATACAAAGCCAACCATATGATCTCCCCCCCACTATTAAATATTCTTACCTATTAGTACAGCAGGTTGCATCACTGCATTCTTTTAAAAAACTACAAAAACAAACAAACAAAAACCCTTGAGTTCTATTGTTAAGGCAAAAATTCACATAATTTATGATACAAGAAAGTTAAGTGGCATAGGCAGATGAGTTGACACTGTGGAAAGGCAGAGATTAACTCTGTCACTTTACATACCTCACTATTTTTAGAACAAGGTACACTTGCACAGAAGCAAAAGTACCGGGGATAAATACATGAGACACACGAGACAAGCCTAATAATTTTTAACTGACTGAACAAGCATGGAAATGGCAGAAACCAGTGACAAGAAATCCAACTTGGTGGCTCAGTTCTTAAGTTAAAGCCACCTTCCCTGAATGCCTTTCCATTCAAAGAAGGCTGAACGGTTGACTGCCAAATATTACCCAGTTTGTAAACTTTTAAAGGAAACCACTTCCTCGTTGTGTGGCTGCAATCAATGCCACTTCAGAATGAAGGAAGGTGCCATCATAAGTGGTGTCCCCAATGTAAACAAAGTCCCTGCAACTGAAACAAAAAGTTCTAGCACCGTGTGCTAGATTTCTATTTGCAGGGACTACTTTATATAGAAGAGAACTAAAAAAGGGGGATAGGGTGGAGTCTCAAAAATCACCCCAGCTCAGAGTGTCAGCAGTGCCAGTCAGGATATGTTTTTTCTTTAGGTAAGTAGGGATGCTTACCATACTCTCCCAATCCAAATTTCCCCCTGGTTCAGAATTTTTATATGACCTTGTTTCCAGAGCACCTCCAATGCACTACTCATCTGCCATACGTCTCTTTTTGGGTTCTGTGCACATGCAGATTGCCACATTTTCAGTTTGTATCTTCATCCTTACAAGCTACTAATTCAGTGCAGTCGACGTGCATGGCAGAATGGAAGTGAGGGTTTGAGTAGTGAAAAGGGCCTTCATAGACTTGAAGCTGCTCAGGAGTTCCCACTGCCAACAGGGAGCCTGAGAAATGGAGTGCCCAGTACTAGGGGACAGAATATTCAATTCTTTTAATTTATTTGCTTCACTTACACCCCACCTTCCTATCCAGTGGGGTCCAAAAGTGGCTTCCACCATTCTCGTCTCCATTTTATGTTCACCACAACCCTGTGAGGCAGGTTAGGCTGAGAGTGCATGACTGGCCCAAGGTCACCCAGCAAGCTTCCATGACAGAGTGGGGGTTTGAACCTGGGTCTCTCATATCCTAGTCTGACACTCTGGGTCTCGATTCAACAGACTTGACCTGAAGTCCCTGAGAATACCATTTCCAATATTCCCAGGATGAATTGTCCAGGACATAAAGGTGAGCTATTTGTTGCTGCTAAAGTTCTCCACCTTCATTGCTGCTGATCCCTCTTTCCTTCTGTTCACCACCAGCAGGTAGGGCAGTCTACTAATGGAAAGTGTTTTTCTTGGGCAAGCTATTAAACAATCAAATCTGAGTTGTTAGTCATTATGGGCTCAGCTCACAATGGCTTTTAAAAAAACCTCCCCAATTCAGAACGATCTACATTTTCAACAGCAGCAGAGCAATAATTTCTTAATATTGCCTTGTTACTGCTCTCTTTTTTTGTAAAAAATTTTATTGAACAATAAAGAGATACAATATATTGAACAAAAGAAGGAACAAAATACTTATAAGTTATACAATAATCTTACAAAGTTTGGGAGATTCCATTATGATGTCTTCCATTTCACGAAGATTCTCAAAATTTTGTAAAACCAGTACTTATATAGATAACATTCGAAACATATACTTCTTGTATTAAAAGGAGAAAGTAGTAACTAACTTTGAGTATTGTCAGAGAGAAAAAATCTTATAAAAATGATAACAAAATATGATAAGGCTGATTTAGAGAGAGGAAGAGATTGGATTTATACCCCGCCCTTCACTACCCAAAGGTGTCTCAGAGCGGCTTACAAACTCCTCTCCCTTCCCCTCCCCACAACAGACACCCTGTGAGGTGGGTGGGGCTGAGAGAACTCTGACAGAAACTGCTCTTTTTCAAGGACAGCTGTGCCAGAGCTTGTGACTGACCCAAGGTCACATCAGCAGGTGCAAGTGGAGGAGTGGGGAATCAAACCCGGTTCTCCCAGATTAGAGTCAGCACACTTAACCACTACACCAAACTGGCTCTCTTTAAGGACTAATGTCTGTTAGAAAGTGTTACTGCTCTCGAACTTGCAGAAGAAACAGATTATTCTGCCCTTAGTTCTTGAGAACTACTAACCAGTCCTGCTCATTGGCTCCTGTCCAAAGCTCCCTACATGTTCTGACTCCCCTACTGGCCTCACACAGGCTATTCCATTACCAACAGTGCCCCCTACAAGGGTCCAAACTCTCACAGGAGGAAAGAATCCTACAAGAGTTTCAGAAACACTATAGGGCATTATGGTGTTTTGATAACTCAGTTCCTTTAATCCAGGCCAGTGTTTCAGACTGCGGAAGTCCACTTCAGGACTTGGTATGGGCAGGAATAGGGAAAGGGGAAGTTGTACTCACTGTAGCTCCAGACAGGGAAATAAGTGTATTCATTAAACTGTATTCCTATTTGAAACTATGCTGATGCCTAGCATTAAGAACACAGCAGACATGTATTGCTGTACTTTAGAAAATGTGTGGGGAATTAAGAGGAGGGTTAGATTGTTCAGCTAAAAGGTAGGGCAAAGAAAGAAGGAGGGGGGGCAAGGCCTAGGGTTGCCTTGTCCAATTTTGTCCCTGGGGGGGGACTTTGGGGAGGTTCACCCCCAAGCCCCACCCCAAAGAACACTGTCGGATGGCCACCCCTCTCCCTAACCTCCTGC
Organism: Gekko japonicus; assembly: GCF_001447785.1. NCBI lineage: Eukaryota > Metazoa > Chordata > Lepidosauria > Squamata > Gekkonidae > Gekko > Gekko japonicus. The sequence continues at coordinate 832,197 of NW_015164198.1, forward strand.
AAGATTTAAAGGGCCCTCTAAATCTTGCAAGAGGGGAGGGAGGGGGCAGCCACTGTCACTTTAAGCACTTCCAGCCTGCGGGGCCCCGTGCTGCTTGGAGACCAGGCACCTGGGGCCAGTCCCCACTGACTGGAAGCACCTAAAGGAACCCTTTAAACACTTCCAGCCAGCGGGGCCCTGTACACCCAATCTCCAAGCAGCACTGTTGCTTGGAGTTCAGGTGCACATGGCCAGTCCCTGCTGGCCAGAAGCACTTAAAGGGTACCTTTAAGTGCTTCCAGCCAGCGGTGCCCCGCATGCCCACAGCTGCCCCCTCCCTCCCCTCTGCAAAAATTTGTCAAGAGAGAAGGAAGAGGGGTTGCAGCGGGTGTTCGGGCTTGGGGGTGGGTTGACGCCCAAAAAAGTGGGTAAACCCTCACCTGAGCCAAGGGTCTGGCAGCCCTAGCAAGACACAGAAGGCGAATGTGAAAGTGGAGATGGGCTGGTGGGACAGTTGGTTGGAAACCCCCCCTCCCTGAGGTTGCCTCTTTGTACAGCAGTCCCCGGGTGACTTTGATGTTTTTAAAGGCTATACTTCCCCCCCTCTGCTCATCTCGGTCATATTCTAGTCCATTTTGGAGCAGGAATTGGTAACGAAGAGACTGGGGGTGGGTGGGAGAGAAAAACAGTACTAATAATTTTATCGTTCACACTTACCTGCATGTCCTGATTGTCTATATTTGCTTTAGCTAACAACTACTCCGAGGAGTCAGAAAATGCCATAATCCTGCAGAAATGGTTCAATAACTAACACAAATGAAAACCTGAGGAATGTCCAGGAGCTACATACATACCAAGTAGCAATCATCATCAAAAAGATTTCTCTCTTCTTTTTGAAACAAAGTTTTTTGGACTTGGCCCTCTGCCTACTGCACTCTTCCAAATAACTGTCATTAGCAATAAAGGATTTCCATAGCACATAGCATTTCGGACAAAGAAGTCTGTTCTTTGAAGGAGCCTAAAAAAACAAAAATCAAATGGCACCTGGTTGTGTTTTTGTAGCTAACAATACAATTACTTACTCCAGGCCAAAAGTATTTATCCACAAGTAAATTACAAAACTGCCCATTTTATCTTTCAAATCTCTTTTCAGCAACCAAAGGGACTGAGGAGATATCAATACCTCAATTAATCCTTCCTCTCCCAAGCAATGTTGTTTGTTTTGAGACAGAAATGTTAGATAATTTTGGTTTCCATGCTGTTGTTCCGTTTCTTTCTTCAGAAGTAAACGGCACTCTCCTAAGAATTGTAACTTATCTCATGCTGTTTTCCACCCACCACCTCAAACTGTGTTCCTTCCTTCCTGGGTCATTTGTCAGGTCTTGACTATGCCTGCAGTTCACCACAGGAAGAGCAATGTAGAACAAGATTTAACATGCATGTACAGTGAAACATCCATTCTGGAAAATCTTATGATTTGTGGGTCACCCTGGAATTGTTAGGTGTTCCCAGCCCAACTAATTTAATCAGAAATGCCAGTGATTGGACCCAAAGGTAGTGCCACTGAACTTCACCCCCATCTTATCCCTCTGCTCACAGTGATATGCATCTCTTTCCTCCTGTTGCTTTGTTGTTATTTCTGCTGAAGTAATGCAAGAATCATCCTCAGCCCGTGGCAATCATTTGTCACATGTTTATTACACAACTATTTATGAGTTTATCACATGTTCTGTGTTTATTTTGCAAGCAGCAAAAGTTTGCAGTACAGTAATTTCAGGTTCTTGGGGTTTCTGGTAGGAATTTATTTATGTGGGTGTGTGAAATTCTCCCTTCCTGATGCAAAAAGCTGTCAGAGATGCTAAAGTCAGAGAGGCTATTTCACAACAAATGAAAATGAGGCATCAGTTATCCCATTGGTTTCCGGCTGCAGGTTTGGAAATTCCTGGTGATTTGGGGGGCAGAACCTGGGGAGGGTGGGGTTTGGGGAGGAGTGGGGGCTCAGCAGGGATGTGATACCATACATAGAGTCCACCCACCAAAGCTGACATTCCCTCCAGGGGACTTGATCTATCTCTGTAGTCAGTTGTAATTCCGGGAGATCTCCAGGCCTCACCTAGAGGTTGGCAACCCTACCACAATGCCAGCTTATACTCCACGTTTTTTTTGTCAAAAGATCCAGGCAAATCATACAGTTAAAAAATACAACCGAGTCTACTTCCCCATGTGCACATTCTGTTCTACTGTGTATTATGCTTTCTAGCATCATAGAACGTATGGTTTGCCTCTCCAAGAAGTACTCTCTTTGTGGTTATCCTGGAGTTACAAAATGGCTTCCTAGGAGGAAGTCATCAGATCACCTTTCTGTCAGCTTTCAACAGCTCCTGCAACATCTGTTTTTTCAAGAAAGTGTTCGGGAACTGGTGCTAATCTAATCTAGAAGCTTTTGTGTTCAGTTTTGATTGTTTTATAAAACTTCTGGTGTCTACTGTTTTTAAATACTGTTGTGAACCATGCTGTCAGCACAATCCTACGCAAGTCTATTCAGAAGTAAGTCTCGTTATGCTGCTCCCAGACAAGTGTGCTTTGGATTGCATCCTAAGTGCAGATTTGCACAAATCTTGCAGAAGCAAGATTTACATATCAAAGAAATAAGCAAACTAAAACATTGGCCGATGCAAAAACAATGGCTTAGATCCTATACATTTTCTCTGGGCGTGCTTCTCTCTAGGTGCTGCAGGGACAGGTACTTAGTGCAGGACACATTCCTCTCACACCAGGTATTTTGGGGCTGCTCGGAGCATAAGCACCTAGTGCCAGAAAAAGCAGGTTCCATGGCACAGGCCATCCTTGGCAGCACCAGGAGAGAAGCACACATAGAGCAAAATTTCGTTTATGGGATGAGAGACAATTCTCTGAAGTTACTCCAAGAAGACAGGTTTAGGGTAACAAATCGGACAAGGAGCCCCAAACTGCCATTTGGCCAGGACTATCAAAGCGCCAAGATGGACAGTTTTTAATTCCCAACTGGGGAATCACTGGTTTGTTGGCCTTTGGGCAGAATAGTGTCGCTAAACCCACAGAGTTCTGCCTGTGTCCACAAAAACCCTCCCCAAGCTAGGGACAAACAGTTAAAACTCTGTGCAATGTGCACCAAGAAGGAGGAACTGTTAGAATAAAACTCGAAGTCTATGCCAAGGCTAGAGAGGAGCCTTCATTTGTGCCCTTTCCTAGGCTTTTGTTTGAGGACAGCAACAGTTTCCATCCTAGCACCCTTTTCCAATCCTGCTGCTTCTTATATCTGCCTCACCCTCCTCTCCCTTGCCCACGAAGGAGCCAGCAGTCTGAAACTGAATAAATAAGTACTCGCCATCCGATCTGTTTGAAATGTGCTATTAATGTTTTAATTGTTCTATCTTGATACACTTTTATGAATGTTGAACGTCACCCAGAGCCCTGTATTAGCAGGGATTGGGCGATTAACAAATGTAATATATAAAAATAAATAAATAAATAAATAAATGCTGAAATAGAACACTGGTCCGTTTAGGCTTAGCAAATGTTTCTCTTTTTTGGTTTCTTTCTCACAACCTAAAACATTCCTAGCTCTGCTCTGAATGGATTTCTATGTATCTATGGCCCCGGTCACAAGGGCCGGATATCACAGGGGGGGAGGCGTGGCTGTTTGCCCCGCAGCGAAATAACGCGCGACTGCGCGATCAGGCGTCCCCTCGCGGTCCCGTCGCGGTCCCATGGTTAGGGGGGAGGTGCCAATCACACGACGCACCAAAGAAGTGGCGCGGCACGGCAAACGGGATTGTGTTTTGTTTTGTTTTAACCTGAAGTATGCACATGCCCCGTTGGGTGCTTGTGCGCATCCCTGGAGACTTCAAAGGAAAAAAACCTTTTCGCAATGGGGCATGGGTGGGCACCGGATGCCACTGGAAACACGATCAGACGCCCGCCCTTGCCCTGTGGTTTCCGGAAACTAGTACCTCCGAGGTACTAGTTTTTTGCCGTGCATCTTCGGCGGGAAGCCTCGGTTGAGCCCAGATGTGGCGTTGAGATCGCACCCGGAAAATCCGCCTATCTTCCATCTCTCTAGCGTGGCTAATGCTCCGTGTGACCGGGGCCTATGTTTGGATATTATTATTGTTATTGTTATTGTTATTATTAATATACTTTATTGTTATTGTACATAGTACAACGAAATTAAAGGTGCAATCATTCGGTGATCTACAACCATACTCATACACTCACACAACCATTCACAACCATCCCATAACTCCCTTAAGGTTCACATTGCAACTTAAACCACCAGGATTTAGGTAGTATTTAAGCCTAATTATTAAAGATCTTTACCTTTACAGATTCTTCATGTGTTCTAACTGCTCATAACTCTTACCAATGCGCCTAGTTGTTCATTCACACAGGAAAACCTAGGCCCAGCCATGCTAGAGGAATAGCTTAGGCAAAAATTAGGAAGTTCATTCTTTATCACACACCACCTTCTTGTGAACTGGGGTTGGGGGGCAGCTAGGGAAAGGATCAGGATCCTGATCAATGCTCCCTCTAAGCTTTGGAGTCTTGTGAGCAAAAATTCTACTTTGTGAGCTACTGGCATTAAAGTTGTGAGCGAGCGATTTGGCTACTGCTTAAATTAGTTTGCTCTGGAGCCCTCCTTCCTGAGCTAAGACAAAAATGTGTTCGCCGGAGGCTAAAAAACTGTGAGCTAGTTCACACTAACTCAGCTTAGAGGGAACAATGATCCAGATTGTGGCCAAACTACTAAAAAAAGAGCTCTCTAACCTCATGCAAGGGAGATCCAGATGGGTAGTCATGTTGGTCTGAAGCAGTAGAACAAAAAAGAAGTGAGCAGTGACTCAAGAAAGCTCATACTGTTAGATCGCGCTAACAAAGGACTCGTAGAGTGATTCAGCAAGTGATTCAGCTTTATTTAGAAGTAACGAACAAGCACTAACTCAGTAAGAAACCAGAACAGAAAACAGTGGGAGCTTATGCTCCTTTTAAACATAACCGGGCTAATGTAGCCACGCCTATTTACAAATAACAACCAATGAGATTGCTAGAATAAAGACCAATGGGAGTCTTTCCCTCCTAGGGAATGGTACCGTTCTGATTGGTCGCTGTTACGAAGCGACCAATAGGAAGTTCGCTCAGAGGAGCCCTGGTCTGGCTCGAAGCTTAACACGGGAGTCCTATGAGGTGATTCATGTAATCATTTCAATACATTACAATTCCTCCCCCCTAAGTTAAGCCATCATCCCAATTGTTTTATTATTTACAAACATGCAATCAACCTTTGTACATCAGTTATTCCAACAGTATTTACACTCATAGTCCTTCAGATAAGTCGGCATTTGCCGCGAACGCTGGGACCTGCGGAGCGGTGCAGGCTCCATGGGCAGACAAGGTTGTGGGTCAGAGTGGGGTTCACTACAGCCTGTATCAGGCACAGACTCGACTGGGATTTCAGCCCCGCACACAGGGTTCTGCCCTGACTCAGGAACAGTACCGGGCCTTTCGGTACTCACCGCCTGCTCTGGGGGTGTCCACTCGACATCAGGGGATTCAGCCGTCGGAGAGTCAGCGCTGTCCCTAGCCCAACGTCTCCTTAACTGATCTATGTGGCGCCGCCATATTCGACCGTCAGCTAACTGCACCACATACATTCGAGTACCCACAGAGTCGGATATAACCCCAGGAAGCCATAAGTGCCCGTTTGCATAATTTCGTGCGAAAACCTTGTCCCCTTTTTCAAACATGCGCACCTTCGGTTGCGCAGTGGTACGCTCGGACTGATCTTCTGATAGGTCTGGGTGCATACGGTTCAAACGGGTCGTGAGTCTCCGCCCCATTAACAATTCGGCCGGACTACGGCCTGTAGCACTACAGGGGGTGGTGTGCTGCAGCAAAAGAAAGGAGCCCAGCCTCTGGCTCCAGTCCCCTTCGTCCATTTTACCCAGGGCCTCTTTGGCCGTCCTGACCATCCGTTCGGCTTGGCCATTAGATGCCGGATGGAAAGGGGCCGAAGTCATTTGGCGTATGCCATTACTCGTGAGGAAGAGCCTAAATTCCTCAGACACAAATTGAGGCCCGTTGTCACTGACGATGACGTCAGGCAACCCGTGGGTGGCAAAAAGTCGGCGGAGCGCATGGATCACAGCAAGTGATGTGGTCGATTTCATATGCACGACCTCCAGCCATTTGGACATAGCGTCCACCACAATTAGGAACATTTGCCCTTGGAGAGGGCCAGCAAAATCTATATGCAATCTGGCCCAGGGTTTACCAGATGACTCCCAGCCTTGGGGTGTAGCTTGTGGGGGATCGGGTCTGACTTGCTGGCATTTGGGACACCCTCGTACCCATTCTTCGATCTCTTTGTCCAGCCCCGGCCACCAGACATACCCTCTGGCCAACGCTTTGGTGTGTACCATACCGGGGTGACCCTCGTGCAGCGACTCTAACACTCTCGTCCTGAGTTTGTCAGGAACCACCACCCTGTTCCCCCATAATACACAGCCCTTAGAAATGGATAGTTCATTTTGACGGCTTTTGTAAGGGCCGAACTCCGGTTCAACGCTTCCAACCGGCCACCCCCTCCAAACCCAGTTTAATACTCGGGACAGCACGCTATCCTTGGCCGTGTGTGCTGCAATGTCCCTGGATGATACCGGGGGTCGAGGAAGCTCCTCAATTGCCAAGACCTCACAGGCGGGGGCAGGGTCTGCGCCAATGTCCGGCACCGGGCACCGGCTGAGGGCATCCGCATGCCCAATCGCTTTCCCAGGCCGGTGCTCTAAGTCAAAATCATAAGCCTGCAAAAATATCGCCCATCTAAGCATGCGTGGGGACATGATGTTTGGCAATTGCTTATCGGGCGCAAAAATCCCCAGTAGCGGCTTGTGGTCAGTGACCAGCAAAAATCGTCTGCCAAAAATAAAATCATGGAACTTTTTGACAGCCGCTACCAACGCCAGACCCTCCTTGTCTATCTGGGCATAGTTCCGCTCTGCCGCAGATAGTGATCTAGAATAAAAAGCGATAGGCGCTTCGCTCCCATCAGGCATCAGATGGCTTAAAACTGCGCCTACTCCAAACGGTGAAGCGTCAGCAGCTAACACCAGGAGCTTGTGTTCATCATAATGCGTGAGTACGGCATTAGATGTCAGCAGCTCCTTGACTCCCACAAAAGCCTTTTCCTCGGCCTGCCCCCACTTCCATTTTGCCTCCTTGTGCAAAAGCGCGTGCAAAGGGGCCGCCACTGATGCCTTATGCGGTAAAAACGCATGATAAAAATTCAGGAGTCCTAAAAAGGATTGGAGCTCCTTCTTACTCACCGGCCTGGGGGCGTTTTGGATTGCAGATACCTTCTCATCCGTGGGGTGGACTCCCTCTGCGTCAATGCGAAACCCCAGGAAGTCCACACTTTCCACCCCGAGCGTGCATTTTGAGCGCTTAACTCTGAGGCCGGCATTTTGAAAACGCCTGAGGACCTCTTTAACCCGGTCCAGTAGTTCCTGTTCAGACCCGCCCGCAATCAGCACGTCGTCAAAATAGGGCACTGTGCCAGGTACCCCCCTTAGTAGACGTTCCATGAGGCCCTGAAAAATCCCAGGTGCTACGTTGACCCCGAATTGCAGCCTGTTCACTTTAAAAGCCCCTTGGTGGGTTACAATTGTTTGGGCCTCGGCAGCCTCCGGGGTGACAGGCAACTGCTGGTATGCCTGGGCCAGGTCAAATTTGGCGAAAATCTTGCCACCCCCCAGGGAAGCCAAAATGTGGCTTATTACCGGGACCGGGTACGAATGTTGCTGCAGCGCCTTGTTAATCGTACATTTGTAATCGGCGCATAGTCGTATGGACCCATCTGATTTGACAGGGGTTACGATCGGGGTCTCCCATTTGCTGTATGGTACTGGCTCTAAAACCCCTTGCTCAACTAGTTTGTCAATCTCTTTTTCCACCTTATGTTTGAGAGACACAGGTACTTTCCGATACTTCAACCTAATAGGTTTGACTGACGGATCTAAGTCAAACGCAACCGGGGGGCCCTTGTACCTTCCCAACCCTTCGGCAAATACATCAGGGAACAGGTCGTACAGCATGCCCCATTTATTTTCAGACATCCTGTTAATCCCAGAAATACCGATGCCCAATGGCTCAAACCAATCTAACCCTAGCAGGTTAACCCGGTCTCCCTCTGCAATCAGGAATGACAGTTTAACACATTTCCCCTTATACTCAACAGTAACAGAGTCCCGTCCGGCCAAGGGAATTCGGTTGCCCTGGAAGTCGGACACTCTGGTTCCCGCAGGCTGGAGCCGCCGCCGGCTTCGGTTCGGGAACAACTGGCGCCAGGACGCGGCAGAAATCACCGTCACGGACGATCCTGAGTCCACCTCCATTGTACAGGGTCGGCCGTCGAGGAGTGGAGTCACGGTGATCTTGCCCTGGCTGCTGGTGCGATTTACGGCCGATGCGCTCGACAAGGTCGCCGTCAACTGGCAGCTTGCTTCCGATGCTGAGGAACGGGTCTTGCCTTGGGTGCTGACTGGAGTGCCCCTCTGCGCTGACCGGTTGTTAGTTGAGGGATCCTTCTTCGCTGATCTGCAGACTCTGGCCAGATGACCACGCCGCCCACACGCTCTGCAGTCGACATCACGAGCCCAACAGGAGCCGCGCTGGTGCTTCCCGCCACAACCGGAGCAAGGCTTGACGTTGGTAGTCTTCGCTGGGGTCCGCTTGCCTCGAACCGCGTTGACGTCATCATCCGCGTCTTCGCCCTCGCTGTCTCGTTGAGCGTGTATACTGGGCTCTGCCACCCGCTGGCGGACCTCCTTCGTGGACTTCTCCGCTGCTTCCGCGGCCACGGCCTCTTCGTAGGCCACTGCCCAGGTCAGGGTGGTGCGGGCGAACAGCCTCTGTTGCAGCCTTTCATCTTTGAGACCGCAGACGAGACGGTCTCTGAGGGCTTCCTCCACGTTGTGGAAATTACATGGCCGTGCGGCTTTGCGAAGGGCCGCCACGAAATCTGCGATGGTCTCGCCTCCGGCCTGGTTCCGCTTGTAAAAAGCGTGCCGGCAGGCGATCTCCGACGGTTGTGGAGAATAGTGAGCCTTAAGCTTCTCCGTGATGTCAGCGTAGGTGACAGTCTTTATATCAGTTGGGGCCACCAACGACCTGGCTATGTCGAAGGTCCCCTTCCCGCAGGAACTCAGGAGGCATGCTCGTTTCTTCGCCTCATCGGTGATGTCGTGGGTCTCCAGATGGAACTCGAACCTGGACAGGTAGGAGTCCCAGTCTTCTGAGGAGGGTTCGAAGCACTCGAACTTCTGGCTTCCAGCCATCGGGGGAGACTTGGGCACCGGAGCTGGTGGCGCCTCCGCCGGATCGGCTGCTGTGCTCTGCCCGCTTTCTTCCGAGTCCGAAGTGTGGATGTCCGCAGGGCTGCCTACCTGCTCTAACATCCCATCCTCGTCGCCAATTGTTAGATCGCGCTAACAAAGGACTCGTACAGTGATTCAGCAAGTGATTCAGCTTTATTGGAAGTAACGAGCAAGCACTAACTCAGTAAGAAACCAGAACAGAAAACAGTGGGAGCTTATGCTCCTTTTAAACATAACCGGGCTAATGTAGCCACGCCTATTTACAAATAACAACCAATGAGATTGCTAGAATAAAGACCAATGGGAGTCTTTCCCTCCTCGGGAATGGTATCGTTCTGATTGGTCGCTGTTACGAAGCGACCAATAGGAAGTTCGCTCAGAGGAGCCCTGGTCTGGCTCGAAGCTTAACATGGGAGTCCTATGAGGTGCTTCATGTAATCATTTCAATACATTACACATACCCTGACACAAATTTTGTTAGTCTTTAAGGTGCTACTGGACTCTTGCTCTTTTCTACTGCAGTAGAACAAAGCTTGAGTCCAGGTACCAACAAGGTTTCGTGAAAGCTTATACCCAGAATTAAACTCTGTTGGTCTTAAAGGTGCCACTGCACGCAAGCTTTGTTCTCATGCAAAGGAATTAGGATGGGAGGGATTTTGTTAACGGGTTAGGATACCCACATGCACAAATAGATGATCACCAGGGAGTCAAAGACAGAGGCCAAGAGGGTGGGTTTATGACAGTTCATAACAGTCTATGTGTAGGGTTTGTTTTCAGGAGCATCCAAGCACGTGAGGTGTTGCAAGAATACTGCTCAGTGGCTTAAGTACTTGGCTTAAGGCCTTGTCTTTGGTTCAGCTAGGAGCTTCTATGGGATCATGTCCCTACAGATTTAGTGGCAAGTAGAGATGAGCTTTTTGCATTGCCACACAGAGGGTGCCATATTGACTGGTGCAGCAATACAAGACTTGGCATGACCCTTTGTAGCTGCAGGTGATAACTGAGTAAGGCTGTTCAAAATCCGCCAAAAGGAATTAAACAGTAACATTGTGAGGTCATGACATATAGATCCTTAAATATGGGTTGAGTGGGTAGTTAGCACAGAACTGTGACATGCCTAGGAACGTTAAGGGTAATAAGTGCTACACAAATCACTTGCCAACATGTCATTAGCAAACGGGGAGAGTATAGAAATTCTTCTGCTCCAATTATCATTCCAGCTGCTAGTCACTGTCAGTTGTATTAACACAGCTGGGCCGTCCTCTAAAAACCTCTGCTGTAATCAGATGATTGCTCAGTGTTTTCCCCTATAATCACTGATTGACTTACCCACCTAGGAATAATATGGAATTGTGTTTATTTTGTTCTTATGAGAGATTATCTCTTTATGTAAGTATATAGCTAAGTATAGAGTTTCATAACTGTCCAACACAGTCAGGCTGATGCAGGATGGGTTCTCTTGCTACACGAAGTAGACAGACAGGGCTGTTAATATCATTTTGGTTCAGATAATGAGCCAGAGAGATGGCACCATTCCTAAAACAACAACATATTTCTCTCTCGCTCTAATCCATTCCATTTCCATCTCTCCAGATTACTACCATGGCCTGAGCCTTAAAAACAATATATGATCCTTGCTAAAACCCACACTCCCAGCTTGATGGTGCTCTGGAAACACAATGCATTTCCTGATAATGTTTCCTTCATTAGCTTAATGCATTTTTAGAAGGAACGGAGTCAAATTAAATAATAACAATGCTAATAAAAAGAATGCTGAAATCCCTCCAGATTCTGTGTAAGAGGTAAAACATGCACAACCAAGCAGCCATTTGCAAACATTTGTTTCCAGAATGTCCACTCAAACAGAATCTCAGATGTTTCCAAAACCTGTTTTCCATATTTCTTTCCATTTACATGACTGCTATAGGCAAACGTTAACAAAGACGAAATCTTCGCAGAGATGCCTTTAAGAGTAGCCCTCAATATGCATTAGAAGGACACAACACATTGTGCTGTTGCATGCCGAATTGTCATATGAAGTACTCTAATGAAATCATGAAGGACTGTAGCACTTAATGGGAAGCAGATATCTGAATTCTCATGCTAAAATGCTGTACAAATCAACCTTTCCTAGTCATTTTTGGCTCACAATTGTTCCCAAAGTTCTAAAAGCATACATGCAAAAACAAGAGCCGTCTAAACTAAACAATGGCTTATTCTGGAAAGAGTACTATAGCTTTATCAGACGGCTTCAGAGTTACAGATATGTATGACAGGTTGTAAACTTTGATAGAAGTGGCTGCTTACAAGTTACAAATGCCATGCCTTTTCCATCAAACGACAGCCAGGATTTTCCCCATGAATAAAACATTCCAATAGGCAGGCCAGTTTACTTTTGGTGCTCATAGCCTGTGGATGCACGTTCCCAGTTCTACCAGCACAAAATAATGTAAATGCTTTTTAACAGAGTTCAAGTTTGTTTAATAGTTGGGGGGGGTGTTAATGCTTGAGGGCACATTCATACTGCAGCCTTATGCAGATTTACTCCACTCTAAGTGCACTGAGATCAGACCAGAGCAGCTCAGCATACGGTTGCACTGTCATACTGTTATAAGTTGCACTCAGTTGTATTACACCGTAGTTCTGAGCAGGCTGGAAACTGACTCTCTGAAATGTGTGTTTCCCAAATTTGGACTAAAGCAGGAGAATATGGACTCCTTTCTCTTAGTTCAAATCCCACCCTTTCCTTATTTATCGTATTTTTATCCCATATTTCCTCCAAGGAGCACTAGGAAGCATACATGATATATCAGCATATTACCCTCACAACAACCCTTTGCAGTATGCTAGTCTCTGAGCCTGAGCATGGCTTAGTGCTTTTAAGCTTAGAAGACTATCGTTGCCATAGAAGCGGATGGATTGCAGTTTTCTCTCATACAAGATGCTCATTTCTCAGTATGGATGAAGACTGTTGACACTAGATTACAGCAGCTGGGCCTTGCATTAGAAAAAATTCTCCCGCTGGGTAAGGCAGGGACCCTCAATAGTGTCAAATTATTTATTTATTTATTTATAATTTCAATTTATAGCCTGCCCTCCCCACAATGCGGGCTCAGGGCAGCTCACAAATAGGCATACACCAACACATAAAAACAGTTAAAACCATAAAAACCATTATTACAAAATTACAACATATTAAGTGCTCTAGATGTTCTAAACAAAATATTTCATCAAGATGGCGTGTCTAAGATGGTGCATCCAATCAGTGCTATCATTTCCACATGGCACTGTCATTCTCTCTTCCCAGCGCCAGTTAATAATGATGGTACAATAGTGGCAGCTCTTACCCAAAGGCCTGGTGGAAGAGCTCCGTCTTACAGGCCCTGCGGAACAGCGCCAGGTCCCGCAGGGCCCAGATCTCCTCCGAGAGCTCGTTCCACCAGGAAGGTAATTCATGCTCATAGAGTTTGTTTGACCCAATTCTTTGGTATCTTACCACCTCAGTCTCTGCTGTCCTGTACAAGATATTTAACAGTTTCTCACTATGCGAGGGCATTTGCTCAAACTGTATTAACAGTAACTCTTCTGAAATATTGCATGGGAGGTTTTGTAATACTCCATATTCAGATTGTCTTTGTCCTTGTGGCCTGGGTAAAATTGATACTTTATCAGATAAAATTCTGAAATGTTTCTTTTATATTGTTTTTTAGGAATCAGTGGATTTTACCTCTTTTATCACATTTATCATTAATTTTCAAAGGGATGTTATTCCCTGATGCTAGACAGTGATTCGAATATAACCTTATCCAGTGCTAAATTCCTGTCTATCATAATTTCCTACAGAACTAAATTTCTTTTAGTTATTGCTCAAGATCTATTGACCAAAGGAGCTCTGAAAAGGAAAGGAAAGGAAAGGCTAGTCTCTGAGACAGTGTAAGAATATTCAGTAAGCTTCATGGGAGAGGGAGAATTTGAACCTGGGTCTCTGCATTCCTTTCCTAATGCTCTAAACCAGTGATACTCAGTAGCTTTGGAGCCACATGTGGCTCTCTGACATGCCACTTGTGGCACTTCTGAACACTGTTCCCCAATGTGGCCCCTGTCCCATGTTTTGGGAAAGTGAGAGAAGCCATTGCCCAGTGGGGCTTGTGGTTGAAAGGTCGTTCCCACCTTGAAAAAGCCATTGCCAGACGACAGATATGCCATGATCCTTCCTGGAGCACAGGCTTCATGCCAAGGATGATGATGAAGAAGAGGTTGGATTTGTACCCCACCCTTCACTATCCAAAGGTGTTTCAGAGTGGCTTACAAACTCCTTTCCCTTCCACTCCCCACAACAGATACCCTGTGGGGCTGAGAGAGCTCTTGACAGAAACTGCTCTTTTTCAAGAACAGCTCTTATCAGAATCCAGCCAGATGCAAGTGGAGGAGTGGGGAATCAAACCCAGTTCTCCCAGATTAGAGTCCACACACTTAACCACTACACCAAACTGGCTCTCAAAGGGATGGAAGTAAAGTGACTCTTTTGGTTGATGATACTTAAAAAAGTGACTCTACAAGCTGCAGAGTGAGTACCACTGATCTAGCCCATGGTTTAATGGTACAGATGGACTGATACTAACCCTGATTAACACTAATGAGGATGTGCCTTTCCAAAACAAACCTAGTGCTTGCCTTGGTTAATCTATATACATATAAAAGAAAGTCCCCTCACTGTAAAATCAACGCCCAGGCTAAACCACTGGACCTAGAAACACCAAATTCTGGGAGAGCACTCCCACCATGACATAGGTGCTCACTAAGAAGGGATTTTTAGAAATTCGACCCCTAAGGGTCAAAAAGGGTAAAATGTGTTTCCCCCATTGATTCCTATGCAGCTGCCAGGCTGCTGCCTCCTTGCACCCCCCACTCTCTGATTTAGGGTTGCCAAATCGAAAAAGCTTACCGGCGGGGGAGCATCCTGTAGCTCCGGAAGCCAGCCGGGGATGCGCGTGCACCCGGAGCATCACCGGAAGTGACGTCACACGCTGGGGCGGGGCCACGCCATTTGAGGGGAAAACTCTTTGTTTTCCCCTCAAATAGAGTCGCCCTGCCCCCAGTGTGCAACATCACTTCCGGGTGACACACACACAGGGGTGGGGTTTCCCCCGGGCCCCAATGCTGCAGGAGCGGGAATCGGGGCTTGAAACCGGGGGGAATTCCGCCCCCCCGGGGGGATTTGGGAACCCTACTCTGATTGGTCAGCTGCAGAGCTCAGTGTTCTGAGGTAAAAAAAAACAGTTACAGGGGACTATAGAGAGCTAATGACAGTTGAGGAAATCAGGCAGTTGACAGCTGAGGAGTGGCCAACAACCACCTGTGAGGTGAAGTAAAGCTGTTGGCCCAGCCTCCCTATGGCTTTAAACATGCTCCCCCCTCCTACACCTGACAGGCAGTTGTCTGTCAGGTGCAGCAGCAGTTGCAGAGTGCTTAAAAACATGAGGGAGCCCGCTCCAGCAGTCTACAGAGAGGTCCTTCAGTAGAGAGGAAAAAGTATGTGTGTCTCACTTCATTTTTTACACTACTGTCTTCTCCACTAGAATTCCTACACAAATGTTACATTTCAAACTTTACATCTTCAGTATTATAAGTGGATTTATGGAAGTTAAATACCATAGCGAAGCACGGGTATCAGGTTAGTGCTAAATAATCAAAGCTAACACTAGAGCAGAGGTCAAACCGGGCTACTGTTATCAAGGAAATGAAGCATGCACGAATAAGGACGTTTCTTCAGGCTTCCTTCCACTCTAGTGCAGAGTTTGCAGGGATATTACATTAGTTTTGCACCAGGCCATAGAGAATAAGGTCGGAATCTCTGCTTACCTCCTTTACCTCTTCCAAAACTTGATTTGCACACTCAGTTTACTTAAAGTTTCTGAACTCTTTTTTTTAAAACCCTAACATCAGTCCTGCCAACCTAGCAGTTTGAAAGCAAGAAATTGCAAGTAGATAAATAGGTACCACTTCAGTGGGAAGGTAACAGCATTCCGTGCGCCTTGGTGTTTAGTCATGGCGGCCACATGACCACGGAAACGTCTTTGGACAGCGCTGGCTCTTCGGCTTTGAAACAAAGATGAGCACCGCAACCCTAGAGTCGGATTCGACTGGCTTTCAAGCAAGGGAACCTTTACCTTTTTTAACATCAGTTTGGTTGGAGATCCTGGAAGTTTTTTGTTAACTTCTGGGCGTGGAGGAGAGGTATTTGTGAATTTCCTGCATTGTGCAGGGGGTTAGACTAGATGGCCATGGAGATCCCTTCCAACTCTATGATTCTATCATTCAATCACAGTGAAAACCTCTACTTTGACCTACTCATTTGTCGATCACACTCTGTGTAATACCAATTAAAATGTATGCAATTTGGGGCAAACAGGCTTTATTTCACAATTTTATAAAGAGCCTGACAACATATTAAAATTCAATTCAAAATGGATGAGATGCTGATTTTATATATATACACAAATGATTTAGACTTCCTTGTGGAGAACTCGTGTCCTCCCATAACTAAGCAACAACCACCTGAATTCAGAAAAGGTCTATCTCAGAATACAAAAGATGCATACTAGAGTGTTTCAGGAACTTACCTGGGCTGCCTGAAATACCACTTAATGATCAGTTCTGAAGCAAATGAGATTTAAACAACCCTTCTAGACAGGATTGTAATCTTGAACTTTACTATCCCAAATTTTTGGACTTACAGGCTACAGGTCTACAAGGGATCCAATTCTCTTTGCTACCCACCTCTCACTGCTCAAACACTATATGATCAGTAAAATGTAATCTTCCAGTGAAAAATTAGCAAGGCAAAGACCAAGGGCAGGCTTCTATGCATGGAATGCACAGACAAATGTAGAAGCTGCACACTAGAAGTGATGCAACAGGGGTACTCAAACACCACCTGCTGGTTCAGCTCATATCTTGTTTGCCAGGTCTGAACAGGATTACGATTTTTCAATGGACTGTTCATCTTTTCATTGACCCATTCATGGCTGTTTAGCAGGTTGCTTCATCATGTTCCTTTCTAATAGTACAGTATAATGCAATTGGCTCTTTATGCAAAGCCCAATTCTTCCTGTCCCAGCTGTGCTACTGCTCCACTCAGCAGATAATTGTTTAAACAGCAGTTAAAACAGTAACAATTATATAAATAAGTCATAAATAAACATCATGTTAAAAAACGTACCATTCAATTTTTTTTGTCTAAGTAGTCCTTTGTGTTGTTAATGGTTATCAATCTGCATTATCGTCACACATGCAATTTTGAAAAAAAAAAAAAAGACCTGTTGCAGACTTGTTTAGCAGGCATTCAAGTTGCTTGGTGCCAGACCAAAAAGAACTGATAATTGGCTCTCATCTGATCATCCTAGTTGAACACAGTAAGTTTGTGTTCGTGGCAAGCCTCCCTGTTAGGGTTGTTGTGAGGATAAAATAGGAATGGAAGGACTATTGACATCACTGAGATCCTTGGAGGTAAGGAAGTATAAAATAGAGATTGATAATACAGATGGCATATCTCTTCAAAATGTTTCAGGGATTAGCTGTGACAGGGTTGGTATATTCCAGATGGACTCCAGGTTCATGTGGTTAAAACTAAACAGCAATGAATCCATGTGGTCAATATTTCCAGGGCAGATCTGCACAATCCATTTTATGAGAATATGCTGCACATTCATTGCATATATGCCCCAACAGCCCATACATGTCTAATTCTTCAGCCTGTGCTCCTCTCCCACCCATCTAAACTGGAGAGTGATGCAACGTACCATCATAGCCTATGTGTGACTCTTAATGGCCAAAGTACAATGCAATCACACCATTATTCCAAATTACCTTGCATATACTTTTCCTAAGAACACTTGCTGCAGTTCTGTATTAGCACTGAAGCAAGAACATGCTGAAATTCGGGGGGGGGGGAGTCAAACTCTGCCATGCCTTTGCCAAAGCCTTTACAAATTAACTCTAGAGGAAGTTTTTATGTTTGACAAATGTATGTAAAATTATACATTTAAATCATGAAATCTTAGAATATATGTCTTTCAAATATTCCTTAACCATTCTGGTGCAATACCATAATCATTATTTTGATGTTTCAACTTTTCACACCCAAATATCCCTATTTTTGTGTCACAACTATTATCAAAAAAACCATAGCAATGAGACTCAGTACTACAAAACCCAGGATGCAGTGTAAACGTGAGCAAAAACATTTGTGAAGCGGAGTATCTGAACACTTTACTAAAGAACGTATCTATTTTGCCTTTAAAGGATCTGGGGGTTTCATTCTATATGTATTTTGTGGTCACACTGCATTCTGGATTTTGTAGCTGCTGCTTTGTATGTGTTTTGCACACAGTGAAATAGCACAAGTGTATTAATGACCAACTTGAAATGCATGGACCTGAAGCTGGCAGACAAGCTTTCTACAAAGGAAATAAAAAATCTTCCATATGACTTGGATGAGTTATTCTAATGAAGTCTTGATAGTCAAATATAGACAACATGCATGTCTTCTCTAGAAACAAAGCCCAGTGATTTGATCCAGTCCAAGATCCTCACTGTGATAAAAGAGCTATTCCGAATGTTTGATGTGCAATAACATTCCCTGCTAAAAATCTGTAGGGAAGCTTGGGAAACACCTGCTTAAATTATACTTGGCTTCAGCTAGTAATATTAATTCCTCATTTTCCTGAGCATTAAATTTGCCTAAATTGCTTTAAATGTTATTTTAACCTTTCCAAATGAAAGCATAAAGTAATAGAACATTTCTACAACCTGCCAGATTGTAACTACACACCACTCAGAAATAAAATAAGAGCTCAGTGTTTAAATCCAATATATCCACTTCCATTTGGCCCTGCAAATAAACAGGGGTTTCCCCCCTCCTATGTACATTTCCTCTAACGGGTAAATAATAAGTCCTCATTGTTTGGCGAAATGAAAAGCTGACAGTAATTCTGAATAAAGAAACTATCCCCTAAGTAATATATGGAAATACTGAACAGACTAGAATGGGGAAAACAGATTATTTAAAGCTGATTTAGACTAGTTCAAATGAAGAACAATAATCGCTTAAAACGTCCTAAAATAGCAGAGATCCATGCAGAAGGCTGCTTCTAAACTTTATATAGAACTAGCATTAAAGGCAATGCTGTCAAGTGCCATTGTGTTCAATGGGATTCTCTCTCAGATAAGTACCCATAACACTATAGCCCTGCCAGCCCCAGACAAACCTCTTTTACCCAGCCCGTTGTTAGGGTATCAGGATATGTTCATTTGCCATCTTGTATTAGGCCTGGGAAGACAACATTCTCATTTTTAGCAGCACTGATAGCTGGAAACCACTATAATACCCTTGTCAGCCCCTTAGTGCTTAGTTTCCCCACACTAAATAGACCAAGACCTTCCTTGTCCTCCATGTCTTCCATAATGTTAAAGGTTGTTTTTTTTTTTTAAGATGCATGTACAGGCAAAGATTTCTTTCAAGTTCTCATTTTCGCAGCTTACTTTGCCAAAGAATCAAGCTGATGGTCTGTTTTGAAAGTCACTTCTCTCATCAGCAGTTGAAGTCAGGAGCGGATTGGCCATTGGCTTTAGTGGGGAAAATCCCAGTGGGTTGTTGCCCTAAGCTCCACCCACCCCTATGGTAGAGCTGGCCAGGAGGAGTACAGGTGCTGCTGGAATAAGGGGAAGCCAGAAGTCACTGTGCCCATGATCCTCCACAGAGGTGCCCAGCTTCACCCTTTGTCAGCAGTGCCCATAATCATCTCCATGATACATAAGCCAGCAAGGAAAAGGATGGGCACTGCAACACCTGGCTTCACCCAGTGATGGCTGAAGTCTGCTGAGTCTGGAGAGGAGAAGCATAGCCGTGCTGGCCTTAAACCTGCTGGCTCATGCAAGATGCAGCCAGCAAGGAGGATTGCCAAGGGTGTAGACTTTCCAATTTCCCGGGGGGGGGGGGCTGGGGCTGGGCCAGAGGCATTGCTTTGCTAGGAGCAAGGGTGGCTCCCGGGGGAGGCTGAGCACCTTCCTGAAAATTTCGGCGGGGGCTGACGCCCCACCGCCCCCACGAAGATTACGCCTATGGCTGTGGCACCTCCTTTCTCTCCAGCTTCCAGGACAGTAGTTCATCTGGTGGGGGGGTACGGCAGTAGGAGAGGCGGGGCCCTTTCTCAGGGTCACGAACGTTTCCCAGTCCATCCAGCTTGCCGTTCCTGTACCAAAAACATCAGAGAAAGTGTGGGGACATGCCTATCAAACATCTTGGAATCACAGCTTCTCAGCTTAATTGACTACAACTTAGTACCGCCATTGTGCATTGTGGAGTCCATTTGGACTAGAGTCCAAATATGGGCTTAGATTCCCTCATGAATTCTTGGGGAGATGGGAACCTGAGAAGTGCATTTTGGACTGCAATGGGCCGGGAGGCAAGAAATGTTCTACTTCGCAGGTGGAAGTCTTTCCACCAGCAGAAACACTGCATTGGAGTGAAGACTAGAGTTCTGCACTCTCCGTCTTTCATTTGCACATTTTTAGGATTATGCCCTCCATTAATTAAAAAAAACCCAAAGCTCAGAGCAACTTTCTACTCCACTATGAGCAACTGTGTTCCCTTTTCTTGTGCACTCTGATTTCAGCGAGTGACTGTTTTATGTCCTTTTATAGTGAAGCCCAGAAGCCAATACTTTTACATAATGTTCAATTTTCCTTTTAGATAAAATGAAACAAAATGCAGCAAAATGAAACAAAATACACACACACACACACAAACTGGCAGGTCATTGAGCGTCTCTGATTACAGGATGGATCTACACTAAAGGAACTCTCAGTGGAACAAGGAATCCATTTCTTCTGGAATGCCATACACTGTCTTTCTTACATTCATGGAAAGTTACTAGCATAAGCATAAGCAAGGGTAAGAAAACCTTGGAGCTACTAATGGATTCTGGCAATATCATTCAAAGAGATGGCAGCCCACCGGAGAGTGCCACTAGCAAACACATTGCAGCTAGTCATGGAGATTAAAAATTAACACCTTCAAAGGATTACTGTAACTGCAGCTCTGATACTTTTTTTAAAAGAAACATTCTAATTAAAATAAGAAAGAGGAGTGTCCATTCCTCAGGGCATCTCTCGCTGCCATTTATTTTATAATGGCTTATCAAAGTAAATGACAAGGTATTTGCATTTCTGAATTCCACTCTCATTAATATAATTAATACAGTGTGCATGTTGTCACACTCTATTCACAGTGAGCTGGGGCAGAGGGGGGAAGACTGGCTGCCACTACAACAACCTAAAAAAATGATGATGCATGCAGTCCGAACCAGTGATGCCGCAGTCCTTGCAAACAGCGTGGTTGAAAACAGGACTGGCCTTATTTCCCCCCCCCCCATACAGATGCACCGATGCACCCCCATACAGATGCACTGATTTGTTTGCAGTTGATATTAGTAGTGTTTTGAATGTATTTGCCGCTGTGCGGTCCATGGCGTTCAAAATCACATAGGCGATAGCCATCATTGTCACATGCTCTGAGTTTACTGGATTGCTGTATTTGATGGGGATGACGGTCTTCCTGGCCTTCTTCTGATCCCATGTAGGAGGCTGAGAAAGCGACCATTCCCATTAACCCTGTTATGAGGTCATACTGGGAAACGATATGGAGCCTATCCCATTTAAAAAGCCTATCCCATTTAAATGGAACCTATCGCATATAAAAAGCGATTCTCAACATCAGATTACTCTCCACCCACAAG
Source organism: Gekko japonicus (assembly GCF_001447785.1). Lineage (NCBI taxonomy): Eukaryota > Metazoa > Chordata > Lepidosauria > Squamata > Gekkonidae > Gekko > Gekko japonicus. The sequence goes on from NW_015164198.1 coordinate 853,384, forward strand.
AAAAGGTAAGGTTTATAGACTGAGGAGAGGAAACTGGTAGAAAAGGGGGCAGAAACCTCAGTGTGAAAACACTGGGCAAGTCTTGTTTTTACCATCGTCAAAGTGTCTCATTCCCCCCCCCCCATGTAAGAATACCAGGTTTCCTATGCAATCTATCTAATGAAGTAAGCTTTGACTCATGAAAGCTTATACCCAGGAAAATGTGGTTGTTCCTTAAGGTGCTACTGGACCTTTTGGATAGTGCAGGCTGGCCTGATCTTGCCAGATAAATGGGTGGGGGGAGTAGGTCTTACCTGCCATGATCCAGATGGCCTGATTTCATCAGACCTCAGAAGCTAAGCAGGGTCAGCCCCGGCTGGAATTTGGATGGGAGACCTCCAAGGAGTACCAGGGTCATGCTGCAGAGGCAGGCAATGGCAAACCACCTCTCTCTCTCTCTTGCCTTGAAAACCCTATGGGGTCAGCGTAAGTCAGCTGTGACTTGACTGGGGGGGGGGGGGGGGCGGCCCTACAGACTAACACGGCTACCCACCCGAAAACAGGCAGTCTTCAGATGGAGAGTGTAACTAAGCCCACTGACATCAACCCACTGATAAGGGTGTAACTCTGCAGGCTGCAAGAACTCGAGTTATCTTCTGCTTTGTTATCAAATTAAGGTGGGAGAGCATTCCAGATGGCAGGAGAGGAAGCTTTCCGACTCTTCCCTCCTTAACACACCTTAAATCTGACCTTGAAAGAAGTACCCCTCAGGTAAGAGTTGATGGTTCAAGAGATTATTTGTGGCCCGGGCATGTTTGGCAGGGATAATTTATAGGCTTTCATATTTTTATGCTCCTGCAAGAATGCTAATTTTGCTATGGGGGACACTAACCATTTTAGCTGTCAGCTGAGATCAAGACTGCAGTGTGTGCATGTCAGAAGGATAATTAGGTTAAAAACAGTGAGTTTCTTCCAGAGGCTTAGGTACACAATATGCTTACACATACTTTACGGCCCTGTGTCATTCCATCATCAGTGGTGGAAATAAACTCACTTGCAGAACAAGACATATTTATGACCTGGCACCATTAAATAAAGGTCACTCTATATTCCTGCAGCAATATATATGTGTTTTCTGATATTACATAAATTATGCAAATTGTCATCAAGGGTGCAGACAGCCTGCTAGGAGATTCGTGTTTATACGGGGTGTCCTCAGGTCCCCAGGCAACCCACGCGAATACTTGGATATTTGTTTCAAATGGCAAAGAGGAATAAAAAAGACTTGGGGGAAAATGACTTTGGGACCAGAACGGCCGATGACAGAAGTTCATCATAAATTATACCAACAGGGTAGTTAGCTGCCTTGCACATCTTGGCTCAGCCTCCCTGGATTGCAAATACCACAGATTGGGTGCGTTCAGACGGGGCCTTTCTGCCGGCATAAACTGCACCGGTTGGAACCGGTGCAGTTTATGCCGGCAGAAACGCGATCACACGTTTTCCAGTAAGGCTGGCTGAGAGAGAGCTCAGAAACGTGCAAGTGGAAAAGCGGCTGGGAGAGGTTTGGCGTGTTGCTGGTGCTCCGACGGCAAAGAAGAGGCGACTGGTACCATAATCATTCTAAGAACTGGGCAGAGGGTCGTGTTAGAGACTATTCAGCTATGTGGATGAGCACAGATATTAGAAGATTTACGGCTGGATTAGAGGACTGGGCTAGAGGGGAGAGGACTCCTCCGGGAAGTTAAACTAAGCGTTGTTTTTTTCTTTCTTAACAAACGCTCGGGGCGAAGCTTCGCCCGAGCGCATATCACTTACTTTTTTTAAAAAAATGGCGGGGGAAAGCCGGAAGACTCAGGCTTCCGCTGGAAGTGTCTCTGCAACGTTGGAGAGCGATCAGACGCCGGGGTGCACCGTTTACAACTGTTGCACTCTGTTTACCACACTTCGGACCTAGTGGCAGCGTGCAACGGTTTAAAGCTCTTTACAACGGATAGAGAGGGAAGACAGATGTTCGCTGTGTGAACGCCGGTAAGTACACCGGTTGGAACCGTCACAGATTCCATTATAAACGCTGCATCTGAACGCACCCGATGTGTGTATGTAAAGTGCCGTCGAGTTGTACCCAATTTATGGTGGCCGCATAGGGTTTTCAAGGCAAGAGAGACTCAGAGGTGGTTTGCCATTGCCTGCCTCCAGATAGTGAACCTAGACTTCCTTGGTGGTCTCCCATCCAAACACTAACCAAGGCCTACCCTGCTTAGCTTCGGACATCTGATGAGATCAGGCTAGCCTGGGCCATCTGGATCAAGGCAGGTAAGACCTACTTTTTCCCCATTGTCTATCCATTGTCTTAGAAGGGAGTCCAAGAGTTTTCTAATCAAATTCTTGACCTCCTATAGTTAAAGCCCTCCCCGTCTAACAGTATAGCATAACAGGTAAGAGTGAGGTGTGGACAGAAAAAAAGGACTCTTTCCTAGCATTACTTTTTGTTTAACTATTTCATTGGGGGGGGGGAGAATCTAGACTGCACCAAGTACAAGCTCAAGGCAATTTATACCTGCCTATATAACTAATAAATTCAGATATCCTTATATATATACATCATGTAGGTCTTCTGTATTATGTATAATACTTACAATTTAAAAAAAATGGGGGGAAGGAAATCTTCTCTGTGGGAAGAACCCTCCCATGGTAGCATCACTCCAGTCTGCAGAAAGGTAGCACAGTTTCTCCAGCTGATAATGCACAAATGTAGAATCGGCCCATAGGATGTGAAGTCAAGGACTGCTGTTTCCTTCCTGAGCAGCCCCAAGGGATCTCAACATTATGCAGTACACCTAAGTAAGAATTATTCATGGTTTTGCACGATTTCATACAGTTCCAGACGCACCATATGAGACTGATTTACAAATCCAGTCAAGAAAAGAAACACTCATAGGAAAATTCATGTTTGCTGAGGAACTTTTTACTTTGCTTTCAGAACTATAGCTGGGATCCCACCTAAAATTATGCAGACAGGAGAGGGGATAATTTTCGCTTATTCCCCTCTCCTGTGGCTAGGGTGGCCAACTGCATGCTGGGAAATTTCTAGAGATGGGAGGGCTAGAGCTGGGGAGAGGAGGGACCTCATTGGCTATAATGCCACCCTGCAAAGCAGCCATTTTATCTGGGGGAACTAATCTGTGTCACCTGGGGATCCATTGTTAGTCTGAGAGGTCTCCAGACCCCATCTGGAGGTTGGCAAGCCTACCAGTGGCAGACCCTCAAGCTATTCCTGGGGATCTCCCATCCCCCCGGGGGCAGCATTTTAGGGGCATTTTAGACTGGTGCAGGAGGCAGAGAAGTTATGCTTGGTGGGCAGACATCCCTCCATCGGCAGAAATTTTAGGTTGAATCCAAGTAGGGCTGCCAACCTCCAGGTGGTAGCTGGAGATCTCCCACTATCACAACTAATCTCCAAGTGACAGAGATTGGTTCCACTGGAGAAAAACGGCCTCTTTGAAAGGTAGACTTTGTGGCATTATATCCAATTGAAGTACATTCCCTTCCCAAACCCCGCACTCCTCAGGTTCCACCCCCCCCCCCAAATCTCCATGTACTTTCCAACCTGGAGCTGGCAACCCTAAATCCATCGGCCCAACAGCTTCCCAACAAATTTTAATTGGGGAAAAAGTCAAAATAGAAGCGATTTGGAATCAACACAGTTTAAACTTTTCTCCAGCAGTGCTTGGCTCATGCTAAATTTGCTTCCAAAAAGCAGAATTAAGTGCACTGTTTCCCTTTGAGTTACCAAAGGGGGGGGGGGGAACCTGTAGGCCGACAGCATACTATATATAAATATAAATCCAGCCACCATTATGGCAAGTCTGAGCTAGTCAGAAATTCACACTCCCTTTCTTTTCAGTCCTCCTAACTAATTGCATGACTGGAGAGACATCCTTAAGGAACCCGAAAACAGACTCGGTTTTTCACCCTACACCCTTGGTAATTATTTCTAAACATAAACATTAGATTAGTGTGAAAATAGCTAAATAACACCAAACCACCCAAGCTGCAAATCAAATCAAACTGCTTGTCCCCATGAAAAGGGGGAAGGAATAAGTACAGGAGCTGCCATGTCGCTACCTCAAGAAAAGCAAGGAACAGATGAAATTTTTCACTGGAGCAGCAGAGCTGTCACATTGTGGTGGCAAACTTTCAGGCTGTATGGGAACTTTTCCTGCTTGCACAATTTAAAAAAAAAAAAACATTCCCCAATTAACCTTGAAACCCATTTTTTAAGCACTGTTGTAAAAAATTTGAAATTTCTCAAGAGCATTCAGAAGGAACGTTCCACTAAACGACAAGTGGAAAGGCCCCTACCTAGGGATGCCAGCCTCTAAGTGGAACCTGGGGATCCCCCCAGAATTACAGTTTATCTTCAGATTATAGAGATCAGTTCCCCTGGAGAAAATAGATGCACTGATCTCCCTGTCCTCCTCAAACTCCATCCCCAAATCCCTAGGAGTTTCTCAACCCAGATCTGGCAACTGTACACCTCCCATCCCCTGCCGGTGGCCAACCCTAAACCTAGTAGAGTCTCTCACTTAACTTGAAATAATATCTCCCATCCTTCCCAGCCATCATTTCCAGACAGGGATTATAGAACATGTAGTTTTTCTCTCTCCTCCCATTCAGTTACATCCCACAATTTCTAGCCTCTCCTGTTCTCAGTTACCCCCACTACTCTCAGGAAGATTAGTCTGCAGTGAGGCTGGTGGGCAAGCCCCCTTTCCAGCTAGAACCAAATTCATGGGGATCGAAGTCTGAGTCCAAATGGGGAATGGAGTCTCAAGCTAGAAGAATTCGTATTGAGAGCAGTCCTGACGGAAAATTCATCAGCATCACTACTCAAAAGCTAGCTTGCCTAGACACAGGCCAGCTTCAGCCCAGCTTTGACAACAACAGTTTTATACAGCATTCTGAAACTGACTTAAAACTCTGAAGTGACTGACGAAATGCATTTTAACTGCAGAATGCAGTGTGGTTGAGGCTGACTACATGGGGATTAATTACAGAGTCTGTGGAAAACTCTTCTTCCTTATTCACATTCCCAACGTTCCCTTATTTCAGCCCACCGCTTATTCATTTTCCCATAGAAACAGTTTCTCATTTTTTCACAGTCAGCTGCTGATTGAACCACCTGGGAGTTTGTGTGACAGGAGAGGCCTCGATGCGATTGCTGGCAACGGCCGAAAAAGAAGGGGGGAAAGCCCTTGTTGAATGAGCAAACTGGGAGACTGAGCATGCGCTCAATGGTAATGACACCGAGGTGCTTAGAGCTCCTGCCAAAATCCATCTCTTGAAGCACAGCCACAGTCTGCTGGGAGAGGCAGGGTTAGTAAAACAAAAAAGGAAACATTTGCAGAACCTGGAACCAAAAAAAAAAAAAAGCCACAAAAATCCAAGTTGTCTCAGGTTTTCTTTGCAAGGTTTAGCTATCAAATAACTAAGTGGCTTTCTCAGCACTGGGAAGCTCTTCTAATTTGGATAAAGGGCAACAATTGTATGCAGATGTCACACAGGAAACAGCATGAAATAGATTGGGGGTTAGCTTCAGAACTCGCATACAAAACAAGGACAATGTTTATTCGATATAGCCTTTTGCCGGCAACTTCTGGTCTCACTTTCATTTGCCCTAGAAAAGGTTTGTTTGTTGAGCTGAGTCTCATATTATTATGTTTCTTTGCTGTTCTGTCCACAGACTCTCTTTCATCTTTCCAAGAAAAGCAACTGGCTCTTCAGTATTCTTGGCCAGTCTGGGCTGCAATGCTACAAGCAAAATGGTCCGTCTGATAGTCTGTTGGCACACATGCGCTGAGTAGATATACACCACCTTCAATACACAGCAAAGCAATCATTTGACAGCACCAAGCTCACTCATCGACAAGCTCACCTATCGATATTTGCTGCACTGCTGCATAGCTGCCAGAAATGGCTGAGTGGTGAAACAATAAATGAAGTCTGACCTGCACACCAGGCACATGGTTAAAGACTCATATAATGAGTCATACATGGAAACATTCAAGCCACAGCAATATGGCTCGTTGAACTGGTCCTGAGCAGTGTTCCCTCTAAGCTGAGTTAGTGTGAGCTAGCTCACAGTTTTTTAGCCTCCGGCTCACACATTTTTGTCTTAGCTCAGGAAGGATGGCTCCAGAGCACACTAATTTATGCAGTTACCCAATCACTCGCTCACAACTTTAATGCCAGTAGCTCACAAAGTAGAATTTTGGCTCACAAGACTCCACAGCTTAGAGGGAGCATTGGTCCTGAGTCTCTGTTTGATGCCAGTTTGGTGTAGTGGTTAAGTGCGTGGACTCTAATCTGGGAGAACTGGCAGTCCAACTTCTCACAGTTCCAGGTAACATACTGTTTGGGGAGGGGCTGTGGCTTAGTGGAAGAGCATCTGTTTAACATGCAGAAGGTCCCAGTTTCAATCCAGTTAAAAGGATCAGTTTGTAGGTGATGCGAAAGGCCTCAGCCTGAGACCCTGGAGAGCCATTGCCAGCCTGAGTAGACAATACTAATTTTCAGGGCCGGCTCACCCGCTAGGTGAACTAGGCATTCGCCTAGAGCGCTGGGCCCTGGATGGGGCAGCGGGCCGCCAATCTCTCGCCCCCCACCAAAAGCCTGTGCGCCATTGCAGAGGAATCCCCCTGCACCTGCACGCCCCCTCCCTTCCTGGATGTGCTCCAGCACCCGTCCCCCATCGGAACCAACCAGGGGCCACGCTCACTCTCCCTCCCTTTCCTCCGCTGCTGTGTGCTGTGCCAGGGTGAGTGCGCATGTGCGCCAGAGCGAGCCAGCAAGTGAGAGCCACCTGCCTGTACCAACCAGCCAAACTTGAGCTTCGCGAGCCGGTGGTGGTCGTGTGGCCTCCCTGCTCCCTATTGAATTTTTAGCAGAGGGAGGGAGGGAGGGTGGGAGGCGCCTGTGTTTCTGCCTCCTCCTTCTCCTCCTCCTGGGGGTGGCAGCAAATTTCCAGAATTTTGAAACTCAAAAACAGGCTAAGAAGAGATTTGAGAGGAGGGGGATCTGCATTTTTACTGCATCTAAATATAGGGATATGTATTTCTGTAGAGTGAAGGAAAATGTACTTTTAGAATCCAGACTTTCAGAATGGAGTATGACAGTTGTTTCAGAATTCTCTCTGACCGATTTCACACAAGAGCTGTGCCACGGTCGCGCCTCCCTTTGCCCCACTTCTATTGGCCAATTTCCCACTCAAAGCCGCACAGCTGATTTTCCCCGCAGTTTCGTGATCCTGTTTTTTGAGGATCACAAAACCGCGGGAAAAATTGGATGAAGCCGCTCGTCAAAACACAGCCACGCGGCTTCAAGTGGGAAATTGATCAATAGAAGTTAAGCAAAGGGAGGCGCAACCGCAGCGCAGCTCTTGTATGAAATCGGTCTCTCTATCACCAAGGAGTTATTTATTACATTACAAAGTAATATATCTGGGAATGGGTTAAAAGACTTTGATCAACTTCTCCACAGCTCAGAGTTCACAACTTAGAAATGACCTTTTTGTGCCCTACTTATTAGATGTACCTGGAGTTGTTGGCTTTTCTCATGCGCTACCGACTACTACAATTAAGTCTGTTTTAGAAATGTAACAAAAAAATGTGAAGATGTTCACAGTTCAGGACATCCAGTGGAAGATTTCCATCCATGCATTTCCACTTGCATAAGACATTGTGTTAGTGCCAGCTATAGGTTTGTATTTCAGTATATCTTGCACTCTTATTTGTGCAAGCAAAATTGCTCTAAGTGACCTTGTGTTTCCATTTACTCACCACTGGATCCAATCAATTACCATTGCCATTATTTGAAACGGAACATGATTGTTCCTGTAATGACGGTGGGGGGGGGATAGACATGGCAGCTGTGGTTACATGGGTACTGGGGTCAGGATGAGCCACAGTAGTGGCTGGTAGCATCAAAACAAGGCCAGCTTCGTATCCCTAAATGCACCTCTTCTGTTACAAAGGTAGTCATTTTGCCATTGTAGCCTCCTTGTTTCCTTCTACAAATATTGAAGAAATTCAGTTACATAGAAATTAAGCTAATCACTATATCCAGCAATATCTTGAATTGATAAAACGGTTGGTTTCCCATAGAGATAAGGACAATTGCACTCTTGTTTTAACTGAATAAAATATAAGAAAAATAAAATAAAGGGACTCCCATTTATTTCTGCCTCTTTTTCTCTCGAAGAAAATGGGAGTATGGAACAGGAAGCAGCTCTAATTAAGAGGCGGTGAAAAGCACATTGTTTTTGTGCCATTCTTGTTCCATCCAAGTCAACACAAGAGAACAAAACTCCTTAGAAATGTAATTAACAAGTTCTAGAACCAGCCTTTTAACAGCAATAAGTTTCAAAAATAAACCTCCTCCAGTAATTACAGAGTTCAGTTCTAGTCATCAAGGCTGTGAGAAGAGAAACACAGAAGAAAGTGTTGTAAAAAAAAGTTTCATTCACTGAAAACCAGAGTCCTTGATGCTCCTCTATCAGATGCCGCCACAGCAGTTGTCGCTCTCACACAATGCCTTTCCACATGACTCTGGTAATCTAAGCAGAAAAGAACCTTGTGGGTGGAGCCAGTAGGATGGCTCCTTCCCAAGCAAATATTGTCCAGCTGCCAGATCACACAAAAAAATTCTGGTCTTAATATACCCCTATGTCAGGCTCTGTTCCTAGATGTCAGCCAGGCTCTGTTCCTAGATGTCTGCAATTTATACAGGCAATGGGGCACAAGCTGATCCTGTGTCTTCTTCCACTATGAAGTTTGAATGCCAACCAGATACTGAATTCCTGTGCTACAGTACCAATCTGTTGATTCTTTCATGGTGGTGGATTCCATGAACAAGACCTGCTTCCACACAGACCTAGGCACGTATGCCTTGCTTCTTATTAAGACCTATAAAATTTAGTGTTTACCTTCACTCCACACTGGATTTAGTAACTACATATGTGGTCAATGTGTAAACCAGTTCCAAGACACAGGATTTGACCATAAACCTGTAGGAATGACTAATCCCCTTAAAGCAATGAACACATAAAGCTGCCTTATATTAAGTCAGACCACTGAGTCTATTGGGATATACCTAGTGCACCTAGTTGAAGAAGATCAGAAGAATGGCCTATAGGGGACAGCTGAAGGACGGCTAGTTAGCATAGCTAGATTAGGGACTTCCCACAATTTCAAATTATGTCCTTCCTGTCTCCTGATTGGCTCTTTGGAGACTTCCTGCTCCAACTGAGCCCTCCCTCATCGTTCCTGTCTCTCACAGTAGTTAGTCAAGCCTCTCTCCCTCTCCTCTGTTCTATCAGAGTTTATTTCTTCTTTAATAAACCAAGTTATTTTCTTTAAACAGTTGGTGCAGCATTCCTCTGCATGTTAAAACTCTGCCAACAGAGTCAAGGTCAGTTTTACCTTACTGTGGTTGGCAGTGGTTTTCCGGGGGCTCACGTGGAGGTCTGTCTAATCACTTACTTCCTGATGCTATGAACTGGAAATAAAACCTGGGACCTTCTACACCAGCCAAATACTCTATCACTGAGACATGCTCCCACACTGGGATATTTTACTTTCTATCCAGAGAATGCATTTATCTTTAGCATACATCGATATCTATGTACGTACACAGCCATACATTTTATTTGATGAGCTAAGTTACTTTTGCTCGAGACTAAAAAAAGGTGTTGTTTCAAAACATTTTTGAAGATGTCTAATAGCTGTTACTGAGTTTATAGCCTTACACGGAAAAAAAATCTATACAGCAAAGCTGTGCCAAATCTCAGGGACACTTTTCCCACTTCCCATAATGCAAGGTGGATTAGCCTGCGCTATGGGATAAACTGTAAATCGTTTGGGTCCCCTCCAATCCTTGTAATGAAAATCTGAACATTGTGCCAAGCTGGAAGAATAACTGCCTATAGATCCCAGTCCTTTCAACTAACCTTGGCTGCATTTCAGGACATTCTTAGGCAAATTTCAAGCAAAACTTCATGGTTTTAGGTGGAAGCATTCCAGAAAGCAAATGCTTTTATATCTTAAAAAAACAAAAAAACAAAATCAATATTTATTAGCTACGGCTGAGTTTGGGGACCAATCTGAGCTTTAAACCTCCAAACAAAACTCCAGGAAGCATCCGATTTAGCTTTTGCAGAGTCTTATGCAAATTTCAACACCTGGAACTTCTGGCAGCCTTCTGGAGCTCACATAGTACATCTTTAAAATGCATTTGGCAAATAGGCTGGGTCAAATGTGCTTTCTATTTACTCAAACAATTCCACTCATTGGAGATGTCCAAGTATAACAAACAATAACTTTGCATGAAAGAAGGGCTGTTCAGTAAGTTGTGAGCCTGACAATATCAAATCACTCTGGGGCTTGAGCATGACATTAGACTCCATCCAGGTTTTGCCACTGACAAGAAGAGTAATGAAGAATCCAAGCCTAGTGATCTTTGGTACCTAGCAGGGATGACACAAGGCATTCTGGCATCCTGAATAGAAAATACAACCTTCTACCCTTGGTGGAACTCAGATCTGCAACCTGAGGTAGCCATCTTATTGTACCTTATGGTAGACTTAGGCTGTTTCCACATGGATGTTTGCTCTGCCTTTGCTTCTTTACATCAGTGGTATTTTGGGGGCCATCAATATGATGTAATTCTCTATTTGTCTCACTTCTACATTTCTCCCCAACATGCTGTGATCTTATCTGAACCTTGTTTGGTGTGATCATAAATGCAGTCAAAGGGTTTTTGGACACTGTGTGGATGGGAAGATATGAATTTCTGAAGGTCCTTCCCATATCTGCACCATTTTCCTTGCCTCAGCCCTAATGGCTACCATTCCTTCCCCAGCACACACATAAATAAATCTGAAATAGCAATATCACAATAGCATTATAATGTTACCAACAATCTCCTTGAACTAGCTTTGCATTAAAACAAAAGGCCTCCAATCCCTTTCTTGCAGAGTTATAGGGAAAAATATGTAGGCTGCCTGTCTACTACTTGATGTTCTTCATACCCAGTACTGCAAGTTTTAGCCATTACATTACAGATTCCATGAAGACAGTCAAGATGTTTTAATGCTAGAGACAAAATCCAAATTGTGTCGTTCACATTGTAAAGATGGTTTTATAAGAGAATTTTGCTCTGCTGGACCTCCCAGTGACTTGGGTACTAAGTACTCCAGATATTGTACTATTCATTTGAATGCATTTGAATCTGTTCATTGAGTTTCACCAGCTTTTCTGCTGGTTAAAAAAAGGGCAAGGGGCTCCCCTTTGGCCAAGTGAAAAGGCTACGCTGGATAATCAGGTGATAATGAGTGAAAAAGCTCCCTGGATCCAATTTATTACCTGTATATGGAGAGCCAGTTTGGTGTTGTGGTTAGGAGCACGGACTCTAATCTGGGAGAACTGGGTTTGATTCCCCACTCCTTTACATGCAGCTACTAGTGTGACCTTGGGTCAGTCACAAGTTCTGTCAGAACTGTTCTCTCAAGGACAGTTCTCAGGAGAGCTCTTTCGGCCTCACCTACCTCATAGGGTGTCTGTTGTGGGGAGGGGAAGGGAAAGGAGATTGTAAACCACTCTGATACTCCTTTGGGTAGTGAAGGGTGGGGTATAAATTCAATCTCCTCCTCCTCCTCCTCCTTCATGCCACCATAAGCTTTGCAAATGAGATAGGCATATTTTTAAAACTAAAAAGAATAAATTAAGTACATTGCAATCAAGCAATTTAATGCTATCCCCAAGTCTATCATATTTTCTGCCACTCTTCCCTCTAGGAGTTATTGCCCCCTCCTTCATTTTATTCTCTTAACTACCTTGTGAGATACATTAAGCTGAGGGCATGTGATTGACCCAAGGTCACCCACTGAGTTTCATGGCAGAGTGGAAATCTGAAACAACTGTATTACTGTGGCACAATCACCACAAGCAAGTATTTATTCTTCATACCGATATTTTATTAATTACAACTATGGGGAAAACTCAAAACAAAACCCACACAGCACCATTTATTAAGATCAACCAAATGACACAGAACCGTATGCAATCTTTCAGGTTCTCCAGAACTCTTCATCAGGCTCAATGTTTTAAAGCACATTGTAGGAGCTATCTTTCGGCTATGCTCCTCCAGAGTGCAGGGGGTTGGACTAGATGACCTGCAAGGTCCCTTCCAACTCTAACATTCTATGATTCTAAGACAGGAGGAGTTGTTTCAGGCCATGATCTTAGGGTTGCCAGCTCTGGTTTGGGAAATTCCTGGCAATTGTGTGGGTGGAGCCTGGGGAGGGTGGGGTTTAGGGAGGGGAGGGAGCTCAGCAGCAATGTGATGCCATAGAGTCCACCCTTAGGGTTGCCAGGTCCCCTTGTTGCTCCAGCAGGAGGATCTGGGGGATATTCCAGGGGTGGGCAGGGATGCTGCATGGGACACTCTGGTATGTGGGTGAGACTCTATGGGGGGTTTGCCCTCAGACCATAGAGTTTGCCCAAATACCAGAGCATCCCCGCATAATGTCCCCGACGTGACGAAATTTCTTCTGGGTGGTGTCATTGCGTCAGGGATGTCGCACATTGACATTCCTGTTTAGGGGTGAGGGTCCCCCAGTGGCCAGCTGGTCTGCAGTGGGGAGAAGCCCCTGAACTCAGGGGACCCCCCACCTGGACCTGGGGGCTGGCAAGCCTATCCACCGTCCAAACCAGCCATTTTCTCCAGGGGTACCGATCTCTGTAACTTTGGAGATCAATTGTTACACCAGGATATCTCCAGGCCCCACCAGGAGGTTGGCAACCCTACACACATTGAGGCCATTATTCTTTCTCTTGGACAGTTGCAGAGGCTGTGCTGGGGTGGAGGTGGAGTTGGTATAAGACACCCTCGGGCTTGTGGGAAGAAGTTAGTGAGAACGGTGCATATAAAAGCCAGCAGTTAATCAAACATCTCTAACATCAAATGGAACACACAGGGCCTAAGAAGGATGAGAGCAGAGGAAAATAAAAACATGATGCTTCTTATATCATCAACACTGGAGCTTTCCTTGATGGAGTTAGGTAAAAAGACTTAACGGGAGCCAAACTGGGAACATTAATCAAGGGTATTACATGGATTTTCCTACTTGGAACCTCTAAGACAATGAAGAAAGACATTGTTGGATACATTAAGGGCTATGTATTGTATTGAGGAAGTAAACATCTAGGTTGAGTCTGCCTCCTTTTGCAGGAGTTTCTGAAAAAGGATAAAAGAAAAGCTTTCCTCAAATTATTCTGACCCAGCTGGAGGTGTGATCCAAGGCTATGTCCCTACTAGTGCTATCCGTTCTCTTCCACGCCATCTGCTGTGCAAAGTAAGGATCCATCCAAGTGTAAACAGACCATTATTTTAAAAAAAATAAAATAAAAAAAAAACAGAGGCACATTTCACTCTTCCATATCATTGTTAGAGGAAAGCATGGGTAACCAGCCCTCAAATTTCTGTACAAGTATTTTTCTGTGTGGGGGCCGTGGGGGCTCAGAGGTTAAGATGCTGAGCTGCAGACTGGAAGGTCTGTAGTTCAGCAGTTCAAGACCCTAGTGCCGCATGACGGAGTGAGCTCCCATCTCTGGCCCCAGCTCCTGCCAACCTAGCAAGGAGGGGAAGGAAGAAGAAGAGATTGGATTTATACCCCACCCTTCACTACCCAAAAGAGTCTCAGAGTGGCTTACAATCTCCTTTCCCTTCCCCTCCCCTCCCTGTGAGGTAGGTGGGGCTGAGAGAGCTCTGACAAAAACTGCTCTTTTTCAAGAACAGCTCTGACAGAACTATGGCTTGCCTAAGGTCATCCAGCAGCTGCAAGTGGAGGAGTGGGGAATCAAACCTGGTTCTCCCAGATTAGAGTCACGCACTTAACCACTACACCAATCTGGCTGTTTGTAAGGAGTTTGTAAGCCACTCTGAGACTCCGAGTGAAGGGTGGAGTATAAATCCAATCTCTTCTTCTTGTACTTCAGCCCCTAAGAACATAAGAACATAAGAGACGCCAATGTTGGATCAGGCCAAAGGCCCATCCAGTCCAACACTCTGTGTCACACAGTGGCCAGAAATACCAGTGCCATCAGGAGGTCCAGCAGTGGGGCCAGGACATTAGAAGCCCTCCCACTGTTGACCCCCCCCAAGCACCAAGAAGACAGAGCATCACTTGCCCCAGAGCCCCTAGCTATACCTTGTGGCTAATAGCCACTGATGGACCTCTGCTCCATATGCTTATCTAATTCCCTTTTGAAGCCATCCATGCTTGTAGCACCCACCACTTCCTGTGGCAGTGAATTCCAAGTGTTAATCACTCTTTGGGTGAAGAAGTACTTCCTTTTATCCATTCTAACCCGACCGCTCTGCAGTTTCATGGAGTGCCCACGAGTTCTTGTATTGTGAGAAAGGGAGAAAAGTACCTCTTTCTCTACCTGCTCTTTCCCATGCATAATCTTATAAACCTCGATCATGTCACCCCTCAGTCGTCTTTTCTCCAAGCTAAAGAGCCCTAAGCGCTTTAACCTTTCCTCATAGGGAAAGTGTTCCAACCCTTTTATCATTCGAGTTGCCCTTTTCTGCACTTTTTCCAAAGCTATAATATCCTTTTTAAGGTGTGGTGACCAGAACTGCACACAGTATTCCAAATGAGGTCTCACCATTGATTTATATAGGGGCATTATTATATTGGCTGATCTGTTTTCAATACCCTTCCTAATAATCCCCAGCATAGCATTGGCCTTCTTTATTGCAGTCACACACTGTCTCGACATTTTCAGTGAGTTATCCACTACAACTCCAAGATCTCTCTCTTGCTCAGTCTCTGCCAGTTCAGACCCCATCAATGTGTATTTATATTTAGGATTTTTGGCTCCAATGTGCATCACCTTGCACTTGGCCACATTGAACCCCATTTGCCATGTTGACGCCCACTCGCCCATCCTTGACAGATCCCCTTGGAGTGCCTCACAATCCTCACTGGTTTTCACCACCCTGAACAACTTTGTATCATCCGCAAATTTAGCCACTTCACTGCTTACTCCCATCTCCAAATCATTAATGAACAAGTTAAAAAGCAGTGGACCAAGTACTGATCCCTGCGGTACCCCACTGCTTACCACCCTCCACTGAGAAAATTGCCCACCTACACTCACTCTCTGTTTTCTATGAACTAGCCAGTTTTTGATCCATAAAAGGACTTGTCCTTCTATCCCATGATTTTTGAGCTTACTTAGGAGCCTTTGATGAGGAACTTTATCAAAAGCTTTCTGGAAGTCAAGGTAAATAATATCTATTGGATCCCCCTTGTCCACATGTTTGTTCACCCCCTCAAAGAACACTAACAGGTTAGTGAGACAAGATCTTCCCTTACAGAAACCGTGCTGAGTCTGCCTCAATAGGTTTTGTTCATCTATGTGCCTACTAATTCTTTCCTTAATAATGGTTTCCACCAATTTACCCGGTATCGACGTCAGACTGACTGGCCTGTAATTTCCCGGATCTCCTCTGGAACCCTTTTTAAAGATGGGAGTGACATTAGCTACCTTCCAATCCTCAGGAATGGAGGCAGATTTTAAGGAAAGATTACATATCTTTGTCAGGAGATCTACAAGTTCACATTTGAGTTCTTTCAGAACTCTCGGATGTATGCCATCTGGGCCTGGTGATTTTTCAGTTTTTAAGTTGTCTATCAGTTTTAGGACCTCCTCTCTCATCACCTCAATCTGACTCAGGTCTTCCAACACCCCTCCTGAAATCAGTGGTTCTGGAGTGGGCAAGCACTTCTCATCTTCCACAGTGAAGACGGAGGCAAAAAATGCATTTAGCTTCTCAGCCATTTCCCTATCATCCTTCAATACTCCTTTTACCCCTTGGTCGTCCAAGGGCCCCACTGCCTCCCTGGCTGGTTTCCTGTTTCTAATGTATTTGAAGAAAGTTTTATTGTTGGTTTTTACGTTTTTTGCTATATGCTCCTCATATTCCCTTTTTGCCTGCCTGACCTCAGACTTGCATTTTATTTGCCATAGCCTGTGTTCCGTTTTATCAGCCTCACTGTGACTAGCTTTCCACTGCTTAAAGGAATTCTTTTTACTTTTTACAGCCTCCATTACTCTGTTTGTTAACCATGCAGGCTTTTTCCTATACCTGTTTGTGCCTTTCCTAACCTGCGGAATATATATTTTTTGAGCTTCTAGGATCGTAGTTTTAAATAGATCCCAAGCTTCCCCAATTGTTTTGACCCTTTCTACTTTTCCTTTCAGTTTCCTCCCCACGTGTCCCCTCATATCAGAGAAATTACCCCTTTTAAAGTTAAAAATGGTTGTGTGAGTCTTTTTGGCCAATTCTCTATTTGTACAAATGATGAACTCAACAACATTATGATCACTGTTTCCAAGCGGTGCAATCACTTTTACATCTCTCACCAGGTCTTGAGTGTTACTTAGGACCAAATCAAGGATCGCCTCTCCCCTGGTAGGTTCCGTGACCATCTGCTCCATAGCACAGTCATTTAGAGTGTCTAGAAACTCAATCTCTTTTTCCCGACTAGAACACATATTGACCCAATCAATGTGTGGGTAGTTAAAATCACCTATTATTACACAGTGTTTTTGTCTAGTTGCTATCTTTAAGGCATTCATCATTTTATAATCCTCCTCTATCTTTTGATCTGGTGGGCGATAACAAACTCCCAGTGTTAAGTTTCCTTTTGGCCCCCCTATTTCAACCCATAGAACTTCCAGAAGCGAATCCAATTCACTTAGCCTCTCAATCTTTCTAGACTTTATACCCTCTCTGACATACAGAGCTACCCCACCTCCAACCCTTCCCCCCCTATCCTTCCGATATAATATATAACCGGGAATCACTGTGTCCCACTGATTTTCCTCATCCCACCAAGTTTCAGAAATACCCACAATGTCTATTTTTCCCTCCGACACCAAGCACTCCAACTCCCCGATTTTACCTCGGACACTTCTAGCATTTGTATAGAAACAGCTGTAATTTCCCTTACAAGTTAAGCCTGCATCCTTCCTCTTGCTATCTCGAGTCGTTGTCCGGCAGTCCATGTCACCAGCCATGGCCTCTGTGGACAATTTCAATCCACCTCCCTGTAGAAAAGCAACCGGTACCCCCTCACCTCTCTCAGATGAGCCAACCCGAACCAGAGACTTTTCATCTCCTGTCGGCTTTCCCCCAATATTCAGTTTAAAAGCTGCTCTGCCACCTTTTTGATTTTAAGTGCCAGCAGCCTGGTTCCTTCTCGGGACAAGTGGAGACCGTCTCGCCTGTACAGCTCCCTCTTGTTCCAAAAAGTATCCCAGTGCCTAACAAACCTGAACCCTTCCCCCCTACACCATCGTCTCATCCACGCATTGAGACTCCTGATCTCTGCCTGTCTCTCCGGCCCTGCGCGTGGAACAGGTAACACTTCTGAGAAGGCTACCTTGGAGGTCCTGGACCTAAGTTTCCTGCCCAGCAGCCTAAATTTCTCCTCCAGGACCTCACGACTGCATTTCCCCACATCGTTGGTGCCGACATGCACCACGACCACTGGCTCCTCCCCAGCACTATCTACCAGCCTATCTAAAACACGCGTAATGTCCGCTACCTTCGCACCAGGCAGGCAAGTCACCATACGGTCAGTACGCGGGTTCGCCACCCAGCTGTCTACCTGCCTAAGGATCGAATCACCCACTACCAAGAGCCCCCCTCCCACCCTGCTCAGGGATGGTTCCTTGGTGCAAAAGGAGAGCCGCTCACCAGCTGGGGAAGAGGTCCCTTCTGAGGGCACATTCCCCTTATCCTCAGCATGGTGCCCTGTTTCCCCTAGACCCTCATGCTCCCTGACAGCAGC
The DNA here is from genome assembly GCF_001447785.1 of Gekko japonicus. Classification (NCBI taxonomy): domain Eukaryota; kingdom Metazoa; phylum Chordata; class Lepidosauria; order Squamata; family Gekkonidae; genus Gekko; species Gekko japonicus. The sequence continues at coordinate 871,292 of NW_015164198.1, forward strand.
GGGGCTGCCAGATCCAGAGTGGGACGAAGCTAACAAGTCCCCGAGAGTCTTTTCTGTGTGCCTAGCTGACTGTCTCTGCTTCTCCAGGTCAGCCACCTTGGCCTCAAGGGAGCACACACGTTCCCTGAGAACCAGGAGCTCCTTGCACCGAGGACACACCCAAGACTTCTGCCCAGTGGGCAGATAGTCATACATGTGACACTCCGTGCAAAACACTGGATAGCCCCCAACCCCCTGCTGGCATTCTGGCTTCATAATTCTTTTAAAATAAATAAATATAATCCCCCTTTTAAACCCTTGGTATTTATGTGGGTTTTGTTATCAAGTCAAATTATTTTACGGGAAAGACAAAGAGCCTAGGGCCTTGTCTTTCTGGCTCTTTTTGGGCTTCTTACAGCGCCCCTAGTCTAAGAGTCCCTAGGCTAAGAGCCAATATCCTTAGCTGAATTTTCTCAGCTGAAAGCAAGTAAAAGAAACCCACTCACCTCTCTCACAGCTCTCTCTCCTGCTCCTGCTCAGAGCTCAGCTGGTCTCCAGCTTTGCATCTGTGCTGCCAGATGCATCCTGTCGATGACTTGGATAGACTGCATTGCCTACTTTTTTGTAGATGCATAGTCAGTGGCATCTATCTGAGAAGTTATATTGAGAGCCCATTGCAAGAATAGCTGGGTTCAGGAGCAGATACTAATTAGTAAGCCTCAACTCAAAATGCTCTGATTTTTTCTTAATTACTACATGCCTTTTAAAAATTAAAAGATGGCAGCAATGGCAGACAATTGGTAGGGTAGTGACAGCAGTAAGAAAGCATAATTATCTGAGGGAGGGGGAGTGCAACTGCAGACATTGGATACATCCAAACTCACTTGGATGCATCCGAACAGCTCACTGACCAATCAGCTCCCTGCTTGCAATGTAGCAAAAACAGCTGGTGTTTGAGCATGACCAGTAACTAAAGGAGAGATACAATGGGGAACTGCCTCTTAATGTTACTTGTTTCTCTCTAGTAGGAGTGACTAGATTAACTTAATTGTAAGTTATGTAACAGACTTACCCACCAGCACCAGGAACCCCACCACCACCACTGGCGTACCTGCCTGGGAAAAGGTGTGCCAGAGAAGTGAATCATGTGGAAACTCAGTAGGCGGCTCCCTCGATGTCTGGGTGCTTTGGGTTTATAGGAAACTTTTGTGAATTTCTTGTGGCACACCAGCAACTGTCTGGCATGCAGAGTTTGGAAATCACTCCTGTAGAAACTGATGTTAAAGGACATCATTGTAATCTGTTTAACAATGCCAGTGTGATGAAATAATGATAGCCTGTGGCTCAAATGTCTCACGAAGATTGAAACATAGCCAAGTATTTTACATTTGTACTTTCTTTTTTAAAGCAAGCAACGTGCAATTCTTCAATGAAGCAAGTCACAATGGAAATGTAAAAGAACAGGCATACGTCAGACTCCTCCCAGTGTGGTGATGTAGATTTTCATTACTCAGTTCAATATTTTGCAATATACTTTTCCAGCCTTTGTTTAGCAATGAAAACAGGAACTAGCCAAGTTCAGGACTCAATCAGGAAGAAAAAGCGAGTGCATGTTATAATAACCGATGGTACGGAATGGAGAAGTCTGGTTCTCCATGGAGCACACATTATTCAGAGACAATGCAAATTGACTGCTCCAGCTCTCTCCTCTAGAGACCATATTTCTCTGTTCAAGTTAATTTAGGCTTCTGTCTCAGAAGTGGAAAGCATGCCAAGTCCACAGAATGTGCCAAACTTCTGTAAAGGTGTGGGAACGACACAGGACCTTAGCCTTCTAAGAAAAGAAATCAATGAACTTTGCACGTATAACTTCTCTTTGATTAGAATAACTATTGTCAGAATCACCGAACGTTGATTTGCGATTCCCCCCATGAGGCGTAAAGTCAGGGACTAGGATATAATTATATCCAACTCCCTGTTGAATAGTTACATTAGATGACTGTAATGAATTATATTACTGGCCTGCATCCAAAAATCCCCATTCGGCATGCAGAAGTGCTTGCAGGATAGTCCCCTGAGTTTCTCACTCTTTTTGTTTTTTTACCAACCAGCAGCTCCTTGCACTGTCCATCAGAGGCTGCTTCTGAACTTCTCCCAGGTCTGAGGCACTGCTGGCTTCGTGGTAGAGGCAGCTGCCTCTGGAAAGGAAGAGTTCCAAAGCTTTAGGTGGAGTCTCACAACATGGTTTTAGACAGTTGCCCGGACTAACAATAAGACCATTAATATTGTAATCCAAGGATCTACAATCTATGGCTCTAAGGCCAGTCGTGCCTCAGTACAGGCTCAAAGATGGCTCTTTGAAAAAGGAAATCAAGGTAAGGTATATTGGAGGGGAGAGTGGAATGCCGGAATGGCTAGCAGGTGACTCAGGTGGCAGGCAAATATTTTTAAGGGGCTAAAGAGAAGTTTTATAGAAAAGGAAATGACAGAGGCGAACAGTTGCCAGTAATCCAAGTGCAAACCATTCACAGATCTATGTACTAAAAACAATCACACGGGGTGCTCTTGTGTTCGCTGATTACCTATTGTGGTATCTCACTTCCTAAGAAAGGACTCACAAGTGTTCATCTGTGGAAGCTTCATGGAGATTAATCAACATGTCAGTTTTCAGTAACATTAAGTTAGTTTGGTCACATTATAAGAAGACAAGAGTCATTGGAAAAGACAATAATGCTAGGAAAAGTTGAAGGCCCAACATGAGGTGGATTGATTCAATCAAGGAAGCCATGGCCCTCAATTAGCAAGACCTGAGCAAGGCTGTTAATGAGAGGATGTTTTGGAGGTCATTAGTTCATAGGGTCACCATAAGTAAGAAGCTTTTGTTGTTGTTCAGTCGCACAGTCGAGTCCGACTCTTCGCGACCCCATGGACAAGATGTAAAAGTGATTGCACCGCTTGGGAACAGTGATCATAATGTTGTTGAGTTCAACATTTGTACAAATAGGGAATTGGCCAAAAAGACTCACACAACCACTTTTAACTTTAAGAGGGGTAATTTTTCTGATATGAGGGAACATGTGGGGAGGAAACTGAAGGGAAATGTAGAAAGGGTCAAAACCATTGGGGAAGCTTGGAAACTATTTAAAACTATGACTCTAGAATCTCAAAAAAAATATTCTGCAGGTTAGGAAAGGCACAAACAGGTATAAGAAAAAGCCTACATGGTTAACAAACAAAGTAATGGAAGCTGTAAAAGGTAAAAAGGATTCCTTTAAGCGGTGGAAAGCTAGTCACAGTGAGGCTGATAAAACGGAACACAGGCTATGGCAAATAAAATGCAAGTCTGAGGTCAGGCAGGCAAAAAGGGAATATGAGGAGCATATAGCAAAAAACGTAAAAACCAACAATAAAACTTTCTTCAAATACATTAGAAACAGGAAACCAGCCAGGGAGGCAGTGGGGCCCTTGGACGACCAAGGGGTAAAAGGAGTATTGAAGGATGATAGGGAAATGGCTGAGAAGCTAAACGCATTTTTTGCCTCCGTCTTCACTGTGGAAGATGAGAGGTGCTTGCCCACTCCAGAGCCGCTGAGTTCGGGAGGGGTGTTGAAAGACCTGAGTCAGATTGAGGTGACGAGAGAGGAGGTCCTAAAACTGATAAACAACTTAAAAACTGATAAATCACCAGGCCCAGATGGCATACATCCGAGAGTTCTGAAAGAACTCAAATGTGAACTTGTAGATCTCCTGACAAAGATATGTAATCTTTCCTTAAAATCTGCCTCCATTCCTGAGGATTGGAAGGTAGCAAATGTCACTCCCATCTTTAAAAAGGGTTCCAGAGGAGATCCGGGAAATTACAGGCCAGTCAGTCTGACGTCGATACCGGGTAAATTGGTGGAAACCATTATTAAGGAAAGAATTAGTAGGCACATAGATGAACAAAACCTATTGAGGCAGACTCAGCACGGTTTCTGTAAGGGAAGATCTTGTCTCACTAACCTGTTAGTGTTCTTTGAGGGGGTGAACAAACATGTGGACAAGGGGGATCCAATAGATATTATTTACCTTGACTTCCAGAAAGCTTTTGATAAAGTTCCTCATCAAAGGCTCCTAAGTAAGCTCAAAAATCATGGGATAGAAGGACAAGTCCTTTTATGGATCAAAAACTGGCTAGTTCATAGAAAACAGAGAGTGAGTGTAGGTGGGCAATTTTCTCAGTGGAGGGTGGTAAGCAGTGGGGTACCGCAGGGATCAGTACTTGGTCCACTGCTTTTTAACTTGTTCATTAATGATTTGGAGATGGGAGTAAGCAGTGAAGTGGCTAAATTTGCGGATGATACGAAGTTGTTCAGGGTGGTGAAAACCAGTGAGGATTGTGAGGCACTCCAAGGGGATCTGTCAAGGATGGGCGAGTGGGCGTCAACATGGCAAATGGGGTTCAATGTGGCCAAGTGCAAGGTGATGCACATTGGAGCCAAAAATCCTAAATATAAATACACATTGATGGGGTCTGAACTGGCAGAGACTGAGCAAGAGAGAGATCTTGGAGTTGTAGTGGATAACTCACTGAAAATGTCGAGACAGTGTGTGACTGCAATAAAGAAGGCCAATGCTATGCTGGGGATTATTAGGAAGGGTATTGAAAACAGATCAGCCAATATAATAATGCCCCTATATAAATCAATGGTGAGACCTCATTTGGAATACTGTGTGCAGTTCTGGGCACCACACCTTAAAAAGGATATTATAGCTTTGGAAAAAGTGCAGAAAAGGGCAACTCGAATGATAAAAGGGTTGGAACACTTTCCCTATGAGGAAAGGTTAAAGCGCTTAGGGCTCTTTAGCTTGGAGAAAAGACGACTGAGGGGTGACATGATCGAGGTTTATAAGATTATGCATGGGAAAGAGCAGGTAAAGAAAGAGGTACTTTTCTCCCTTTCTCACAATACAAGAACTCGTGGGCACTCCATGAAACTGCAGAGCGGTCGGGTTAGAACAATGTCCTGGCCCTCCTGATGGCACTGGTATTTCTGGCCACTGTGTGACACAGAGTGTTGGACTGGATGGGCCTTTGGCCTGATCCAACATTGGCATCTCTTATGTTCTTATGTTCTTATGTAGATCTCGCCAGGCCTTCCTGTTTTCCGCCGTCCTCTGAAGTTTGCTCAATTTCATGTTCGTTGCATCTATGACACTGTCTAACCATCTCATCCTTTGCCATCCCCGTCTTCTTTGACTTTCAGTCTTTCCCAGCATCAGGGTCTTCTCCAGTGAGTGCTCCCTTCTCATTTGGTGGCCAAAGTATTTGAGCTTCAGTTTCATGACAGCATTTCACTCGCAGACACAGACGTGAGCTGTTTTATACTGGCTCTGTGTTGATCTCTTGCTCTGAATTTTTATGTAGTTGGGCAACCCTGCTGTGGTTTGTTCTGATGCTATCTACCCTGCAGAATCATGGAAACTGTCAGACATACTTATGACCAAAATGCAGCATGAAAGACCCACATATGACAATGCAAGGGTATCCTCATCCAGGCCCAACTAAACTCACCCTATGCGGCTTTTGATGTGGATGGAAGTATACATTTCCACACAGGGCCCGCAGCCCCTCCAATGGGCAGCAAAAACAACAACAACCCAGCAGTATCTCACGACAGAGTTAAGTAAATGCAGCTGCCCCCGAAGAAGGGTTTTTTTTAACATGAAATATGTTATACTTTCCCCTGTTAATTGTTTCCTAGCACCGTTCAAGCTCATCTTTACTCTTGTTTCCTGCCTATCCATAAAGCCAGGTGTTTTTACTAAAACAGTTCCAGTCATACCATATATTTCTAAATATGTACCTTTTCCTGGCCTTTCAATCTGCTCCTGAAGACTTAAGTTACTCTATCACTGCAAAAAACAAAAAAAAAAACCAAAAGCACCCTTCCATATTTTCTAGGAAATGCTGGGGGGGCGGGGGGGTTGACCGAAAAATGCTACCACTTCATCTCCTCTGATCATCTGGGTAGCCTTCAGGGAAATACTGTATACCTTGATAAGATATGTGGCTCGCTCCTGGTGTTTCAAGTTTCCACTGCTGTATTGCACAGCCAGTAGGTTAGTGGAGATCAAATTTAAGGCAGATTCTATCATCCTACACATTTGTAGAGAATAAATGTACACAGGAATGAAGCTACTGTGTCACCTATTTTACCTAGTAAACCTGGTGACTATTTTTATTTCTTTATTTCTCTCAGAGAATCATTGGTGTTCCTGATATGAGAGATCTTCCATTGGGTGCCGTATCTTTTCCTTAGCTGCTGTGTAAAACTTTGCCTAGGGAAGGAAAGAAGCTACATGGAACAGACACAGATATGTCCACAGAAATGTACCTACACTTTTGTCTTTCCACTGACACTCCAGCACACGGTCATCATTTAATAGCAGTCTTACCTCTAGCCATAGTTGCTGATGAACAGCAATTTCTGGCTCCAATTACCACAACTACTGCAAGTGCAAGGGAGGTGACTGTGCTAGTGTTTCAAGTACCTACTGGATAGCGTCTATGTCATTAGCAGAAGAAGCATTACAAACCCTTCCCTCCTTGGCTGACATCAATACATCAACTACATTCTCCTTTGATTATTGTTTTGAATATACTTACTCTCATCACACAATATGTAAGACAGATTTATGTGGTCCTTGTAATGGAAAAGGGTTTTATGTGAGGATCAAGGTAAATAACTGCAACAAAGAAGATAGCAGAACACATTAAGAACAGAGATGTTTGAATATGCCCTATTCTGTTTCTTTTTTGACTTTGTATATTGTCGGTGTGAGCCTTTCTATTCTGCCCATCTTTTCAGTAGTTTTTTTCTGATTTGTTTGTTTCTTTTATGCCAATGTGACAATATTTAGATGCAACTGAATTGAAAACATGCCTCCATTTTAAGTCATACTTCTATCAAATAAGTAATAATTTTATCAGATTAGGAGAGCCAGTTTGGTGTAGTGGTTAAGAGTGGCGGACTCTAATCTGGAGAACCAGGCTTGATTCCCCAATCCTCCACATGCAGCCAGCTGGGTGACCTTGGGTCAGTCAAAGTTCTCTCAGATCTGTTATCTCTAGAGCATTTCTCTCAGAGCTCTCTCAGCCCCACCTACCTCACAGGGTGTCTGTTGTGGGGAGAGGAAGGGAAGGTGATTGTAAGCCATTCTGGGACTCTGAGTGAAGGGTGGGGTTTAAATCCTCTTCCTCTTCCTCCCTTAATATGATAAAGGGAAAATGACCGCACTGGTTGTTGACCATAACAGAAGCAACCCATGTCCAAACCGAAAATTTTAAAACTGAAATAGTAACCTTGATTACATGTTTTAGTGAATGCGCATATGATCCTTCATGTGGATGCAATGCACGATAAAACTAGGGAATAGTACCTGGATGAATGTGTGATTTAATCGATACATTAGCTTGAATGTAATGTAAGAATAATTTTAACAGACACAGAAAAATCATACATATGTGGTTCATAGGTTGTATGCACATTGACAGTAACACATGTCCAGGGCTGGATGGGTTCATAAAACCTGGTAATGTTCAGTAACTTAATTAAGAATGAATTGGGTCGAACTAGACATGATGTTTGTCTCGCATTCTCCATGGGGACCGGCAGCCACTTATCAGCTGATGGTCCTGTGGAGAACTCCCTGTAAGTGCCCTTAGGCCCACATTCTGGTCAGGACCATGCCGTGGGGGAGGAGAGGCTCCTGTTTTCCTGACCCAAAACAGCACTAGGGTGTTATTTGCCCCATCAGCCAGCTTCACTTGCAAACATTCAGTGTACAACCCAATGGGGCCAATAATGCCCTCTGTTTTGGGTTAGGAAGAGCCTATTTTCCTATGTCATGGTCCCAATGAGAACTGGAGCCCCAAGGGACTTTTTTTTTTTAAGGGGGTTCTCTACAGGGACTGGCAACTGGCATATGGCTGCTGGTCTCTTTGGAGAACACTTGACAAATGTCATGTCTAGTCCGGCCCTGCGTATAGTGTTGGGAACCTCACTGTCCTCTCTGTTTCGCTCACAAAACTCACCTCTACGCTGTGTGCCATGTGGCTTTGAGTTGCAATGTCAAATTACTTTTTATCAGGGCTTTTTTGTAGAAAAAGCCCAACAGGAGCTCATTAGCATAATAGGCCGCACCCAACAGCAGAAACTCATTAGCATATTAGGCCACACCATGACAGCACAACTCATTCACATATTAGGCCACACTCCCATGTTACCAGAAGTGTGGTCATCCAGCCACACCCACCTTTTGCTTCTTATTCTGCTTACTTTGTTTATTGTCAAAACCCAGGGCTTTTTTTGTAGCAGGAACGCCTTTGCATGTTAGGCCACACACCCCTAATGTAGCCAATCCTAATGAGTTTCTGCTGTTGGGTGTGGCCTATTATGCTAATGAGTTCCTGCTGGGCGTGGCCAATTCGGGAGCCAGCCGGAACTCCGTTCCTGTACGTTCCTGCCCAAAAATAGCCCTGCTTTTTACCGTTTTATTTATTTATCTACTAGGGAGCCAGGGTAGTGTAGCTTTAATTCAGAGCCAGTGTGGACATTAATTTAGAGAACCGGGTTTGATTCTGCCCTCCTCCACATGAAGTCATTCACAGCTCTCAGAACTCTCTGAGCCAAAAAAAAAAAACAATAAAGTCTAGCTCGCCACCTAAAACAATGAGAACTTAAGGCTGCCAGACAATCTTCGGCTCTCCTGGATATACTACACACAATGCTATATGATCATTTATGTGTAAGCCGCCCTGAGCCCATCTGCGGGGAGGGCGGGATAGAAATCCAATAAAATTAATAAATAATTTATCTACTTCACCTATAGAGCGCCTTTCACACAGAAGACCCAAGGAAGATTGTAAAAAATCAAAAAACTATCTATAAATGCTTTAAAAAAAAATACAAACTTTTAACAGACATTAAAAACTTCAAGAGTATCCCTTTCCACCAGGTGGGGGCCACAAAGTAGCCACCAATCTCACCCATTTGCAAGGTGGCAATTTAAAGTGAGCAAAGCTGTCTTCTTCATAGTTTTTAGCCATATAGTTGGGAATAAAAAGGTTTCCCTTGCTCGAGAGCTAGTCGAATTCGACTCAAGGGGAGGTGCTCATCTCTGTTTCCGAGCCGAAGAGCCAGCACTGTCCGAAGACTTTTCCGTGGTCATGTGGCCAGCATGACTAAACACCGAGATGCACGGAACGCTGTTACCTTCCCACTGAAGCAGTACCTATTTATCTACTGGCAATTTCTTGCTTTCAAACTGCTGGTTGGCAGGAGCTGGGGCCAGAGACAGGAGCTCATTCCATCCCGTGGCACTAGGGTCTCGAACTGCTGAACTACAGACTTTCCAGTCTGCAGCTCAGTGTCTTAACCTCTGAGCCACCGTGGCCCCTATAGTTGGGAATATACTGTGTCAAATATACTACGAGCATAAAATTCTTGTTAACTGGTACAAAACTGTAATTCACTTGTGAGGAACTTGCCCCAGGATTACTTCAATTACATTTTGAGAAAGCACAGGATACTAATGGAATGCTTGCCATAGCACCTCAAATCCCACTAGAGAAGGCTGCTTTAAGGCCTTCAGGATATAGAAGAGCACCTGGTACGTGTTGTGATAAGCAGATGTTTACTTCTGCACAACATCGACTTGACAAAAGGGAAAGCCTTGACTCACCCCTTTCACTGATAGCCAAGACAATGCACAGCTCTTTGAATAGTTTCTGGCTGATCCAGAGTTAGCAGCGATGAGGCCCACTCTGGCCAAACTTCATTCAAAATCCCAGTTTGAAAAATGAAAGCAGCTCCTTTCCAATTGTCTGTAATCTCCGGATATCTGAAGACATTATACAGCAACATTAGGTTCTGATCTAGTCGTAAGGCCCAAACTTGCCTGACAACCAAACATTCTACCAGTTTCCTTGTTAAATTTGAAGACGACAGTATGACAAGGCAGGTTCTCAGGTACAGGTTGGCACCTGGGCATCAAATGCATGTTTTGTGATGGTAACTGTACTATGCAGAGTTATGAAGAGATGGTCCTTGAACCGAGTTTCAAGAGATAGCACTCTCACTGGAGAGATCTATCCCTCTAGCTGAGGAAGTCTCTCTCCCTCTGGTGAAATCCACAAACCTCACCATAGTCCCTATTCAGCATTTTACCATACATAGCAGCAGTAACTAGAGCCCACTTCACAAATCATCCTTGCACATTTCCATGTTGCACTGAACACCTTCTTTGTGCACTGCCCAGCTGATGCAAAGAATAAGTCCTATTTATAGAATAATTTCAGCTCACTGTGGAAATCAGCTGAGTTCATTTTCATTAAGTCTTCTTGTTTCCATGGCAAAGAAAGAGTAATCTGTCTGTGAACACCAAAGGCTTTTAACTTGCACTTCCACAATGCTGCTCATCTTATGTGTTAAAATCCATGCCAGCCCAGAGACAAACACACCAAGCACCGATTGTGAATGGTTTTTTCTCATGCTGAAAAGCATAGGTTAGCTTGACCTATAATTATTGCCTGCAGAAAGCCTACGAAAAATCAAAGAGCACGTATGACTCATGGCTAGAAACCTGGAGGAAGATTTGGGGCATATTTTCACCATAGAAGCTAAGGCACAAAAGCTGTGATGATCTTGGTAAACCACAGGTGAGTGCAGCCCTGTTTGGATTGGGGCCACATGGGAAGAAAGGGTTTAACTCTTCATTCCCTTCCTGTTTTCCTAATGGAAAACAGGCTCCCTATACTGTTATTAGAGGCTTAAAGGAAAAATAAAGTGTGTTATTTAAAAGCCCACAGCCCACAGTATGTGGAACCCACTTTTGATTAGCAAAAACTGAGCAAAACTCTCCCCTGCAGGGCCCAATCCAAACTGGAGTTGCACACACAAAACGATTTACCGTTTGCAGCCTGTGAGGATGAAGTTACCTTCATCACATCTGTTCTGGCCCTTAAAGGTAAAGGTTCCCTTGCTTGAAAGCCAGTCGAGTCCAACTCTAGGGTTGTGGTGCTCATCTCCATTTCAAAGCCGAAGAGCCAGCGCTGTCCGAAGACGTTTCCGTGGTCATGTGGCCGGCATGACTAAACACCAAGGTGCACGGAACACTGTTACCTTCCCACCGAAGTGGTACCTATTTATCGTAAAAGACACTTCCCCTCTCTTTGCAAGACCCCCAGACCTTTTACTCTGTGAGGTGGCTGAGAGATCTGTAAGAATGCTCAGCACCCTTACCAAACTATAGTTTCCCAGTATTCCTGGGGGGAGCCATGACAATTAAACTGCTATACATCCAGTATAACATCGTAATTTAGTTATGCCTTAGACTACTAAGCTGTAAGAGACAGAAATAACTGGAAACACAACAAGGAACCAATATTAGATTTTTAACTATATTCAGTATTATTATATTTGGTAAAAAATATATATGAAATGCCAGAATTTCAAATATGGAGTCTGTAAGGCCATTCTATTCATACCCATTTTACACCTGTCTGCAACTGATATACGCACATCATCCATTTAGGGAAATGGAACCCATCCCCATAATACCAGAAAGGCTCAATTTTTACCAGAAAGGAAGGCTTCCTATATTGCCATTGAGAAAAAGAGGGGACTATCTTACATCTGCGTACAAGTTATGCTGAGTAATTTAAAGAAACTTTGCGTATAACCTTTTATTAAGGGGGTCTTATCCTATGCTCAGCATTGTCTCCTTTGTGAGTTCATTACAAAATTCTTCACTCTGACTGGCAGGGTTGCTAGCTGCTATTACAGTTGATCTCTACATGACCCAGATCCATTCCGCTGGGGGGAAATGGCTGCTTTGGAGGATGTCTCGTATGGCGCTATACTCTTATAGGGCTCTTTTTGTAGCAGGTACTTATTTGCATATTAAGCGACACACCCCTAATGTAGCCAATCCTCCAAGAGCTTACAGTAGCTCCTGTAAGAAGAGCTCTGTAAGGTCTTGGAGGATTGGCTACATTAGGGGGTGTGGCCTAATATGCAAAGGAGTTCCTGCTACAAAAAGAGCCCCAGACCCAGCCCTCCTCAGGCCCCACTCTCCCAAATCTCCAGGTATTTCCCAACTCAGAGCTGGCTCTCCTCGTCTGCCTTTTTCTTTCCTGCGAGGCAGACTGACAGGCTCATTTGCACAAGCCCATTACCACAGTGCATTTCCTTGCACTCAGATCCTTTCTCTGCACCCAAATGTGGCCTGCTTTGTGTTGCTCCCTACAATCCCCTGCTTCCCCTCCAGCTCCTTACCTTTGCCCTTATCTCTCTGATGGATTCTCTGGCTTTGAACTCTGTACTCAGCATCTGGCTGTACCCTCGTTTGCTGCTTAATGGCCATGCACAAATCTTGCCTGCAACGAACAAGGTGAGATCTCAAGATAATGGAAATGTAAAAGGCACACCGTAATTACTAGAATAATAAACATGAACAGAATACATAATCCAAAAGTGTGCATTTCCATTTGCCTTTATCTCAGAGGTTCCCCTTTCTACTTGTTAATTTGTTTTATTGTCCACTATATCCAAGGCCCAAGGCTACACATCTCCACCGGCATCATTCCGTTGGAGGCATCTAATGAAACAGGATGTTCTCTATGCATGCTCGAGTCACATTCATCCAGGAATGTATTTTTCTCGACACAGACGGCTTCAGTGGACGTTCTTCCAAAACTGGCAAAAGAATGGATCTAAAAAAATGTAACAAAAATTGACAGAAATTTATCGGTGGGAGGGAAAGCTTTAAAGGCTCCTGTGGAAACGCCAGGTGTTGTTTTGTTTTTGTTTTTTTAAAGAAACTCTAAAAATAGCACACGTGTTATCTTTACAAAAGATGTTTCTAAACGCCTAATAGCAAGGGATCCATTTTCTGTAGAGCTCAGCAGACATTTTCACAAAACAAGCAGCGTTTGCTCTTAAACACTGTTTCATAAGCTGCTCCTGTTGATATCTGTTGGGATGTTTGCCAAGCAGAAGCCTGTGTAGCTTTTTATTTGATTTGTATCTAAAAAGGGGTTAAAGATCATGGGGTCTTCTGCACCCTTCTTTCTCCGGTCTTGCCGTTTCATACTAAAAAAAAAAAAAAGTTGGTAAACAGCGTGCTCAGAGCAATCCCATTATTTTCGATTTTGTTGGGGGAACACAATCCGAGAAGATTCTGTGTTTGATAAGCAACCATAGAGACTATCTGGAACATCCAGAGCAAAACTAGGGGGGGGGGATGAAGTTGCTGCCAATGTATGGTGACCCCCATAGGGTTTTCAAGGCAAGAGATGTTCAGATGTGGTTTGCCATTGCCTGCCTCCGTGTAGAGGTCCTGGGCTTCCTTGCTTAGCTGCTGAGATCTGATATCAGGCTAGCCTGGGCTATCCAGGTTCGGGTAGAGCAAAACTTGGTAGTGGTGGTGGAGGAGGAGGAGGAGGAAAGTACCATCAATTTGCAGCTGACTTATGGTGACCCGGTAGGGTTTTCAAGGCAAGAGACGTTCAGAGGTAGTTTGCCATTGCCTGCCTCGACTAGTACAAGTACTAACAAAATTCCTTATTTCTGCCTGTCTTTTGTTTCCATGTCCTTTAGATGAAAAACTGCAACTGGCTTCTTCTGAATACAGTGTGTGCCTTGCTGATTAGCAGTGCTGAGAAATGGCTGTAAAGCTGCCATGAACAACTGATGAAAAAATGCACTAAGCTGCAGCATTTTCCATGGAGCTGACAGGGGAGCAGGACTCCGTAAGATCCTGTGTCCCTCGTAAACCAATGGCAAGCACAGAGACAACTAAAACAAAATGTGTACGATGAATTAGAGGAAATCCTTTTTTCTCGCAGGCTTGTCTCGTATCACACACACACAGGATCCAGCCAAAGTGAAGCACTTCCAAGTTGTATTCATTTCAGTAGAAGAAAACTAAGTTTGCACTTCACTCTTCCATGAAAACAATAGGAAAAGAGTGGTTTAACTTTGGCTGGATTCTGCTCCCTGTTTTAAACTGCTCCAACCCCTTGTTTGTGTGTCAGGGGCTTTACAGGATTGCTGGCCTTTACAGGATTGCAGGGGCTTAGGTAAGTATTTAATGATATGTTTAGAAATTTCCATTTTAATCAGAGAGAACATTAACAGGTGCTTAAAAATGTGCAATACTATTACAATGGAACCTAAAGGTAATGTTGTGAGTAGGTGGGTGGGTGGGTGGGTGGGTGGATGATAGATAGATAGATAGATAGATAGATAGATAGATAGATAGATAGGCAGATAGATAGGCGGATAGATAGGCAGATAGATAGGCAGATAGATAGGCAGATAGATAGATAGGCAGATAGATAGGCAGATAGGCAGATGATAGATAGGCAGATAGATAGATAGGCAGATAGATAGATAGGCAGATAGATAGATAGGCAGATAGATAGATAGATAGGCAGATAGATAGGCAGACAGACAGACATGATAAATAAATGACAGACAATAGATAAATAGACAGATGTTGTAGATTTTCCAGGCTATGGCCGTGGTCTTGGCATTGCAGTACCTGATGTTTCGCCAGCAGCTGTGACTGGGAATCCCCGAGGTTTTTCAAAGAGGACTCCCCTCATCTTTCTGTGTTATACCTCTGAGGATGCCAGTCACAGCTGCAGGCAAAACGTCAAGTACTATAATGCCAAGACCACGGCCAGACAGCCCGGAAAATCTACAACCACTAATGAACTCCAGTCATGAAAGCCTTCGACAACAGATGATAGATAGATGATAGATAGATAGATAGATAGATAGATAGATAGATAGATAGATAGATAGATAGATAGATGAGATCAACAGCTGACTGTACACATGCCTTCTCCATTTTGGCCTCCACCTTGTGGAATGGTCTGCCTGAGAAGGCCAGGAAGGCTCCCACTTTCATGGCTTTCCACAAGCTACGAAAAACTGAATTATTCAAGACGGCTTTTCTACGTGGGCAATAGGATAGCACTGTACGAAATTATTCACAAAGTTGCTTGGACAGTTCGTTAGGCACTGCGGTCTATAGTATCATATGTGTAGTGTAGTGTAGTGTAGTGTAGTGTAGTGTAGTGTAGTGTAGTGTAGTGTAGTGTAGTGTAGTGTAGTGTAGTGTAGTGTAGTATAGTATAGTATAGTATAGTATAGTATAGTATAGTATAGTATAGTATAGTATAGTATAGTATAGTATAGTCTCCATACTTCTGTGTATAATTTGCTGTAAATTGGATCGTACTATGTAATCTTGCATCACTTTATGTGTCGTGTTAACACCTATGCTTCGTTTCATTTTTTTCTTTTTTATAAAATATTTCTTGTTGGTTCCACAACCTAATCCTATTTCATTGTTCCTTGAATGTCCCATCCTATCTGAAGAAGTGAGCAGTGACTCACAAAAGCTCGTACCTTGCCACATATTTTGTTAGTCTTTAAGGTACTAGTGGACTCTTGCTCTTCCCATCCTATTGATTGCGTTGGCTCACTGTGTGTCATCAGCCTTGAGTCCCAATGAGAAAGGAGGGCTATAAATAATGTAAATAAATAAATAAAAATAGATCCTTATCCCACTGTCTGTGACTTGCATCAGTTGCCCATTGCACCGAGTGCTTTAGCAATACTTTGTGATCTTAGAAACTGGTTTCTACAGCCACCAGCATAAAATGTTTCACATACAGTTAACTTTGCAGCATAATTAGAAGTTGTATCAATATTTTTTTCTCACCGTAAATTGGAAAATGGTGGAGGAGGGAAGCCCTCTTCGTTTAGGATAATTTTATTTGTCTGTTATCAGCTAAAGCAGTCTTACTCCAGGTTTCCGCTTTCCAGTTTTTCTAGCAGTAGGAGGGAATTTCCTCCAAGGCCTTATCAGCTTGAACCACAACCCCTGTGCTGATTTCTGGTTCACTGACAAATTGCACTCCCTTAATCCCCATCCCAGCAAGCTATCTTGTGTGTGTGTGCACATTCATGACTTTTTACATCTTTCCAAAGTGAGAAACAAAACTTTCAGTTGCACACAAGAAATGTTTTACCTCTCAAGGGATACCTGCAGCCTGTTGTATCTCTCTCTCTCTCTCTCTCTCTTTGACATTGCCCCCCCCCTTTTAGTTTAGCAAATCTTGGTAGAGTCCCCCCCCCCGCACAATTTAAAGAAAAAATCAAAATGAATTATTCTCTAGTTCAAGTGACTTCAGAACGAGGAAGAAAAGCCCTCAGTATAAGAAAGCATCACAAGACATGTATTAAATATACCATTTGGAACAAGAGAATCTGGAGGATGGGAGTTGTTTATTTTTCCTACTTATCTTGAGAATTCTTTTTCAGTCTCTTCTACAGCAAGGCAGACTCTTCCCCGCCCCCCACTACTGCATGAAGGAAACTTTATGTTTGTGCAAGCATGTCGTGATGCATTTTAGGATTAAAATAACCAAATTTGCTTCAGCCTATCCCCGGGGCTCACAAGTTAATAAGGGAGACTAGGAAAACGGCCATACGCATGATGAAAAATGGATCAAACATAAGAAACACATCTTGGTCTTCTTTGAACACACCCAGATACGTGATCGTTACTTATAGACAAAAGCAAAAGAAGAGTGGGAGCAACTCTTCTATGATTTGCACAAACACCAAATAACGAGAGGAATGCAGGACTTGGGGATGGCACCGGCTCTGCTGAACAGCTGGAAGTAGAAACAGGCAAAGTGAGCCATTCAGTTCTGGGAAACGTTTCATTTCAAGAAAACATTTTTTGGAATTCCATTTTGGAGGTACATGAGCCGGATTAACTCCTATAGAGTTTAGAAGTCATTTGCTGATCCTTCTAAGTCTTGATCAGGCCCATAGTCAGATGGTGAGGGGGCATGACTATCCTCGGGGAGCAGGGTTTCCAGGCCCCCCATCATCCCAAACTCTGAGACTCATTGGGCAGGTCCTGATCTCACTGTGGCTGACTGGGCCACCCCATGGGGCCCAATCTGTTGGATTAACTGGTATAGTTAGTCCAGTACCAACTAGTTACCAAAGCACTTTAAATAAAGCTACAAATGCAGGAGCATCTTTGTACCAGGTCACCCAACTTACAAAGCTACACAAAGCAACTTTTCTAGTCTAAGCCAAATACTAGTCACTTTATTCTAGAACTACAATTTAGATAGGAAAGCTTAGAGATAGGATAGTAGTCTAGTCTAACTTACTAAGGATGGACACCGTTGGTGAGAGGCCATCTGTGTCATGGTGCCAAGACGAGGACAGCGTGTCTTCCTTCTTGGTGCGTGCAGGGAGAAGAGAATTCTGGGAGAGGATGAATGGAAGGAAGATTTCCCTGAGAATACAATCTATGTATCAAAGGGGCAGAGGCAGAAGAGTAAACACGGGAAGGAAGCTTAGGGTTTGCCCTCTCTAGCTATCTGACTCTGTTGCCGTGTGGTCTGGAGGCTAAGGCATGGGACAGCATTCCAGTCCTTCACTTCCAACACAATCAGCACTAGAGCGCTTCCAACAACCCCGTTGGAAATATGCTGGGCCGGGAGTAGTGTGCCATTGGTAATAGAGGGACAGGCCCAGCCTGGACCAGCCACAGTGACCTTCAAAGGGCTGGCTGGTGCAGTGCAGGTGCCGCAGAGCACAGGAGTGCCCCAGGAGGCAAGGAAACAGCAGGAGCAGATGTGGAGGCATTAGGAGCAGCACAGCAACAAGAAGGCTTCAGAAGGAGGCCGAAAGGGCAGCTGGTGGGGTGGCCCAGGTTCCAGAAGACCCTGACACTTGGGACTCAGAGGCAGCAGGCAAGACTCGGGGAAGGGAAGGGAAGATCCATGGTGGGAAGTCTCTGTGGGAAGCTGGGTGATGCTGGAAGCCCCAGGACAGCCAAGGACTGTGGGGATGGGAGCATTACTCCCCAGGGGGAAAGGACTGCTGGGCAGCAGACTGTAGATGGTCACAGGAGGCACAAGAGAGGTTTTGGGCACACCAGTGTAAGGGGTTGGAGGGTGGCAGGTAGGGGTACCAGCCTCCAGGTGGGAACTGGGGCTCCCCTGCAATTCAAACTCATTTCCAGACTACAGATATCAGTTCTCCTAGAGAAAATGGATGCTTTGGAGGGTGGACTCTATGGCATTGTACCCTACTGAGGTCCTTGTCTACCCCAAGCTCCCCCCCCCCCCCCCCCAGTGCTTCCCGACCTGGATCTGGCAACCCTATGAAAGCACCAAGGGCAAGAGTTAAGTATTTTCTCCCAGGGCTGAGGAGGAACCCATAGGGACCCAACGCCCAGTATGGAGGATGGGAACCCAATCTGAGGTACAACAGCTATCCAGCGAAAAGTGATTTGCTTATTATCATACTTGTGTTATTACTGTGCTTCTAGTCTCTCCTGAGATTCTGCAGGGTTTAAGACTATGGAAAACAGCATTGGAAAACCTGAGGGGGAAGGGGAATATCAATTAATCAACATAATTACTAATCGGGGAGGATTTTAAATTACACCTGCCTGCACATCAATCCCTCCACACTAGAAATTGTCCCCTTGATACTATGTATGTGGTTACTGTGTAGTGAAGGAAAATAGATTTGTAAACTGATCTAAGTCTCAGCACTCAGAGAAAGTATTGCTCTTGTTGTTCAGTCGCACAGTCGAGTCCGACTCTTCGCGAACCCATGGACCAGATCACGCCAGGCCTTCCTGTCTTCCGCCGTCCTCTGAAGTTTGCTCAATTTCATGTTTGTTGCATCTATGACACTGTCTAACCATTTCATCCTTTGCCATCCCCGTCTTCTTTGACCTTCAATCTTTCCCAGCATCAGGGTCTTCTCCAGTGAGTGCTCCCTTCTCATTTGGTGGCCAAATGAGATTTTTTTTTTTTTTTGCTCTTGGCACATGTTTCTTTCTTTCCTCCTGTAGACCTTGTTCTTCTGTAGTGAGAGGGCCTAGAGTTTAAGCCTGCCTGAACATTATACATTTTTAGTCATTCTGGGGAGAGGTGAAGATAGGAATTACTCAGTGGTGAGTTAAAGGCATTCCATACATGATCAGATGCATACTTCTGTTCATATAGCAATTTAGAGGAAGGTAGTTGGCAAAGGAGCTGCGGTGGCTCAAGTGGTTAAGATGCTGAACTGCAGGCTGTGGAAGGTCAGTAGTTCCGACCCGAGTGTGCCGCATGACGGAGTGAGCTCCCATCTCGAGTTCCAGCTCCTGCCAACCTAGCAGTTCAAAAGCAAGAAATTGCAAGTAGATAAATAGGTACCACTTCGGTGGGAAGGTAACAGCGTTCCGTGCGCCTTGGTTTTTAGTCATGCTGCCCACATGACCACCGAAACGTCTTCGGACAGCGCTGGCTCTTTGGCTTTGAAACGGAGATGAGCACCGCAACCCTAGAGTCGGATTCGACTGGCTTTCGAGCAAGGGAACCTTTACCTTTACCTTTGAGTTGGATATAAGAATTAAACACAGTACCAGGCTGAGTGAAATGGGGTGTTCATCTTTTCTGGATGTACCCCCTCCCCCACAGTCCCACTTAGTCCTGAGGCAAATTTCTCACTGCCAAGAGGTGGCAGCCCCCCAACAGCATAAATATCATACCAGATAAACTAAGAAAAAGGAACAAAGGGCCCAGGAAGAAAGGTTATGGGACAGAGCAGAAGAATAAAATTAGGGTGGTTTTGCAGCCTCCCTTCCTCCCTTCCTCCCCAGGCAATCTGAGAAAAAACTGTTTGCACATTTTTTCTTATACATCTAGAATGAAAAGAGACAGAAACCTCCTTTACAAGATTGAAAAGTGGGAATTAAGACAAGGGGCCTGACTTACTTCTGAGGGAGTACTGCCCCCAGATGCTCCCCAGCTATGGGCCTGGTCTTTATGCATGCCAATAATATATGGCAAAGGTTGTGGGTTATTAATAGCAAGGACTATACCAACTAGCAAGCAGAAAAATAAACATAGCAAGTTGGGAGTAAATCAGAAGCATAAAGTGATAAGGAACAGTGACATATTACGGTACACTGTGGTTGACAGTGATGAATTTGGGGCCAGCTTGCACATACATATGGGGGCATAGTCTTCTCAATTTCTGGGGGGGGGGGGTTCCACATCTGAACCTAGTCCAGGCTCATACTTGATAACCTGTATTAAAATATTTCAATATGAAATTGTTTATATTTCCAAAAACCAAATTCCATCAATGATTAATCATGTGCTTTTAATTCCCCCCACACACACACACACACTCATAATAGTCTGAATCTCAGTCAAAGAAAGAGGACTCTGTAAGAGGAGAGGAGAGGAAATATGTCGGGACTGACTGAACTTCAGAACCTGACAGCTTGAGAAGCTTCATGAGGCTACCTGGGAGGCCCACCCCACCCCAACACCCCGGGAAGAAAGCATGTGTGAATAAGCTGTCAATGGCTAAACACAGAAGATACTGTCTAAAGTCAGCTCAAACATTTCAGTGGAGATACTTCATGTATTCAGATGTGTTTCACATGGTACACTTTTATGAGTGAACTAGCCCCTTGAGTTTATTTATTGTTACCATCCAGAGACCTAAAGTGATTGTGCAGTAGGCTGCTCTCAAGAATACACATTTGATGGATTTATTTCATTTCATACTTGATATTACTTAACTTGTTAGAAAATTCTTACAAAGCCAAGGGCTTTGTTTTAGCCCCCATAAGCAAGCATGTAATAGCATTATCTGCTTTTTACAACGATCCCTTTATCAAGGGCATAACATCTAAATCACTTTTTATAATGATAATATATATACTGCCAGAAAATCTAATTGTTACAATGAAGATGGTGGGAGGTAGCCATCTTAAAACATTCAAAAGGGAAACTTTAGATCAGTAGCCATGGCAGCAAATCAATTACTTGTCAGCAGCACGCCATCATCATTCCAGCAAACACAGTCTCTCGAGAAATGTGTAAAAACAACTCCAAAATCTGTAACGAATGCTTTTTTGGAATCATAATTAGCATCTGGACCTCTAGATCTGTGAGCATTTGAAACAGATCCAGGATCCTACATCAGAGATGTACTAAAGGAAACATGTGCCAGATCCTGGAAGGCTCTGACAGCAAGGAGATCTATCTTCCTGAGCCTTGTATTTTTAAATTTAAGGTAACTGATCTTGCTTAAACTACATCAGCAAAGCATTTTTCTGAATCATGGGCTTTAAATGAAGGACAAGTTCCACAAGACAATTCCTCTCTGTTTCTTTTATTATTAGCATCTGGTGGCCAGATCAAAGAGAGAGACCTTCAGAACCAATTTGGGGGACTGGGATGAGGAGATTTCTCTTCCATATCTGAGTAGGCCGAGTTCTCCTAATCTCACCAGATTTCTGTTATCTTGGCATCGTTCCAAAGCTCCTCCTGTGAGAACATCCTTGCAATATTTCAGAAATCAAGTAGCTAATTAAGGTGTTTCGTCTAGCTCTTGGGTTAGACTTTTAATTGTTTTTGAAAGATTGTTTAAAATGTATTTTAATTGGGTGTTACGTTTTATTGTCTTATTAGGTAAGCTCCAAGGAGGTTAGACAAGCAGAGTGATTAAAAAAATATATATTAAAGGAGGGTTTGGGAAGTCCTCCACTTCTTTTTTAGCTGAGCCACTCATAAGAACATAAGAACATAAGAGACGCCAATGTTGGATCAGGCCAAAGGCCCATCCAGTCCAACACTCTGTGTCACACAGTGGCCAGAAATACCAGTGCCATCAGGAGGTCCAGCAGTGGGGCCAGGACATTAGAAGCCCTCCCACTGTTGACCCCCCCCCCCAAGCACCAAGAAGACAGAGCATCACTTGCCCCAGAGCCCCTAGCTATACCTTGTGGCTAATAGCCACTGATGGACCTCTGCTCCATATGCTTATCTAATTCCCTTTTGAAGCCGTCCATGCTTGTAGCACCCACCACTTCCTGTGGCAGTGAATTCCATGTGTTAATCACTCTTTGGGTGAAGAAGTACTTCCTTTTATCCGTTCTAACCCGACCGCTCTGCAGTTTCATGGAGTGCCCACGAGTTCTTGTATTGTGAGAAAGGGAGAAAAGTACCTCTTTCTTTACCTGCTCTTTCCCATGCATAATCTTATAAACCTCGATCATGTCACCCCTCAGTCGTCTTTTCTCCAAGCTAAAGAGCCCTAAGCGCTTTAACCTTTCCTCATAGGGAAAGTGTTCCAACCCTTTTATCATTCGAGTTGCCCTTTTCTGCACTTTTTCCAAAGCTATAATATCCTTTTTAAGGTGTGGTGACCAGAACTGCACACAGTATTCCAAATGAGGTCTCACCATTGATTTATATAGGGGCATTATTATATTGGCTGATCTGTTTTCAATACCCTTCCTAATAATCCCCAGCATAGCATTGGCCTTCTTTATTGCAGTCACACACTGTCTCGACATTTTCAGTGAGTTATCCACTACAACTCCAAGATCTCTCTCTTGCTCAGTCTCTGCCAGTTCAGACCCCATCAATGTGTATTTATATTTAGGATTTTTGGCTCCAATGTGCATCACCTTGCACTTGGCCACATTGAACCCCATTTGCCATGTTGACGCCCACTCGCCCATCCTTGACAGATCCCCTTGGAGTGCCTCACAATCCTCACTGGTTTTCACCACCCTGAACAACTTTGTATCATCCGCAAATTTAGCCACTTCACTGCTTACTCCCATCTCCAAATCATTAATGAACAAGTTAAAAAGCAGTGGACCAAGTACTGATCCCTGCGGTACCCCACTGCTTACCACCCTCCACTGAGAAAATTGCCCACCTACACTCACTCTCTGTTTTCTATGAACTAGCCAGTTTTTGATCCATAAAAGGACTTGTCCTTCTATCCCATGATTTTTGAGCTTACTTAGGAGCCTTTGATGAGGAACTTTATCAAAAGCTTTCTGGAAGTCAAGGTAAATAATATCTATTGGATCCCCCTTGTCCACATGTTTGTTCACCCCCTCAAAGAACACTAACAGGTTAGTGAGACAAGATCTTCCCTTACAGAAACCGTGCTGAGTCTGCCTCAATAGGTTTTGTTCATCTATGTGCCTACTAATTCTTTCCTTAATAATGGTTTCCACCAATTTACCCGGTATCGACGTCAGACTGACTGGCCTGTAATTTCCCGGATCTCCTCTGGAACCCTTTTTAAAGATGGGAGTGACATTAGCTACCTTCCAATCCTCAGGAATGGAGGCAGATTTTAAGGAAAGATTACATATCTTTGTCAGGAGATCTACAAGTTCACATTTGAGTTCTTTCAGAACTCTCGGATGTATGCCATCTGGGCCTGGTGATTTTTCAGTTTTTAAGTTGTCTATCAGTTTTAGGACCTCCTCTCTCATCACCTCAATCTGACTCAGGTCTTCCAACACCCCTCCTGAAATCAGTGGTTCTGGAGTGGGCAAGCACTTCTCATCTTCCACAGTGAAGACGGAGGCAAAAAATGCATTTAGCTTCTCAGCCATTTCCCTATCATCCTTCAATACTCCTTTTACCCCTTGGTCGTCCAAGGGCCCCACTGCCTCCCTGGCTGGTTTCCTGTTTCTAATGTATTTGAAGAAAGTTTTATTGTTGGTTTTTACGTTTTTTGCTATATGCTCCTCATATTCCCTTTTTGCCTGCCTGACCTCAGACTTGCATTTTATTTGCCATAGCCTGTGTTCCGTTTTATCAGCCTCACTGTGACTAGCTTTCCACTGCTTAAAGGAATTCTTTTTACTTTTTACAGCCTCCATTACTCTGTTTGTTAACCATGCAGGCTTTTTCCTATACCTGTTTGTGCCTTTCCTAACCTGCGGAATATATATTTTTTGAGCTTCTAGGATCGTAGTTTTAAATAGATCCCAAGCTTCCCCAATTGTTTTGACCCTTTCTACTTTTCCTTTCAGTTTCCTCCCCACGTGTCCCCTCATATCAGAGAAATTACCCCTTTTAAAGTTAAAAATGGTTGTGTGAGTCTTTTTGGCCAATTCTCTATTTGTACAAATGATGAACTCAACAACATTATGATCACTGTTTCCAAGCGGTGCAATCACTTTTACATCTCTCACCAGGTCTTGAGTGTTACTTAGGACCAAATCAAGGATCGCCTCTCCCCTGGTAGGTTCCGTGACCATCTGCTCCATAGCACAGTCATTTAGAGTGTCTAGAAACTCAATCTCTTTTTCCCGACTAGAACACATATTGACCCAATCAATGTGTGGGTAGTTAAAATCACCTATTATTACACAGTGTTTTTGTCTAGTTGCTATCTTTAAGGCATTCATCATTTTATAATCCTCCTCTATCTTTTGATCTGGTGGGCGATAACAAACTCCCAGTGTTAAGTTTCCTTTTGGCCCCCCTATTTCAACCCATAGAACTTCCAGAAGCGAATCCAATTCACTTAGCCTCTCAATCTTTCTAGACTTTATACCCTCTCTGACATACAGAGCTACCCCACCTCCAACCCTTCCCCCCCTATCCTTCCGATATAATATATAACCGGGAATCACTGTGTCCCACTGATTTTCCTCATCCCACCAAGTTTCAGAAATACCCACAATGTCTATTTTTCCCTCCGACACCAAGCACTCCAACTCCCCGATTTTACCTCGGACACTTCTAGCATTTGTATAGAAACAGCTGTAATTTCCCTTACAAGTTAAGCCTGCATCCTTCCTCTTGCTATCTCGAGTCGTTGTCCGGCAGTCCATGTCACCAGCCATGGCCTCTGTGGACAATTTCAATCCACCTCCCTGTAGAAAAGCAACCGGTACCCCCTCACCTCTCTCAGATGAGCCAACCCGAACCAGAGACTTTTCATCTCCTGTCGGCTTTCCCCCAATATTCAGTTTAAAAGCTGCTCTGCCACCTTTTTGATTTTAAGTGCCAGCAGCCTGGTTCCTTCTCGGGACAAGTGGAGACCGTCTCGCCTGTACAGCTCCCTCTTGTTCCAAAAAGTATCCCAGTGCCTAACAAACCTGAACCCTTCCCCCCTACACCATCGTCTCATCCACGCATTGAGACTCCTGATCTCTGCCTGTCTCTCCGGCCCTGCGCGTGGAACAGGTAACACTTCTGAGAAGGCTACCTTGGAGGTCCTGGACCTAAGTTTCCTGCCCAGCAGCCTAAATTTCTCCTCCAGGACCTCACGACTGCATTTCCCCACATCGTTGGTGCCGACATGCACCACGACCACTGGCTCCTCCCCAGCACTATCTACCAGCCTATCTAAAACACGCGTAATGTCCGCTACCTTCGCACCAGGCAGGCAAGTCACCATACGGTCAGTACGCGGGTTCGCCACCCAGCTGTCTACCTGCCTAAGGATCGAATCACCCACTACCAAGAGCCCCCCTCCCACCCTGCTCAGGGATGGTTCCTTGGTGCAAAAGGAGAGCCGCTCACCAGCTGGGGAAGAGGTCCCTTCTGAGGGCACATTCCCCTTATCCTCAGCATGGTGCCCTGTTTCCCCTAGACCCTCATGCTCCCTGACAGCAGCGGGGCTGCCAGATCCAGAGTGGGACGTAGCTAACAAGTCCCCGAGAGTCTTTTCTGTGCGCCTAGCTGACTGTCTCTGCTTCTCCAGGTCAGCCACCTTGGCCTCAAGGGAGCACACACGTTCCCTGAGAACCAGGAGCTCCTTGCACCGAGGACACACCCAAGACTTCTGCCCAGTGGGCAGATAGTCATACATGTGACACTCCGTGCAAAACACTGGATAGCCCCCAACCCCCTGCTGGCATTCTGGCTTCATAATTCTTTTAAAATAAATAAATATAATCCCCCTTTTAAACCCTTGGTATTTATGTGGGTTTTGTTATCAAGTCAAATTATTTTACGGGAAAGACAAAGAGCCTAGGGCACAGAACCACCACTTGAGCAGAAATGCATGAATTTCCCAAGGAATTTCTCTTATCAAGCACAGCGGCTATAGGTGGCTTAGGCCTGAATGAAGGACTGGTATGGGTGCGTGGGTCTGTTTAACCTCTTTCTTCTAACAAGCCAACTTTATCTCATATCCCATATGCTTTACCTTTTGGAGGAAAAACAGCTGCAGTCAGTTTTGAACTGTGCTCCTCTCTCCAATTCCATTGTACTTAGGGTTCCCAAAACCCCACTGGGGAATGTGGATTTCCTTCTCTGGGACCAATCAGCTGGCCAGCTGAGGAACTGACCACCAGCAAACTGAGAACAAGGTCTCTGTCACTGGCAATGTAGTGAAGTCACTTCTGGTGTACACTGGAAGTTAACTCACCATATCACCTGCAACAAAGGCCTAGGCCTCAATCTGCTGCCAGTAAGTCACCCCCCCCCCACTGGTTGACAGGGGTTCCTGGCAACCCTAACTGTATTGTCTACCACATAGATTAAACTGAGGACCCTTGAACTCAGATCCTGTTCTAATGTGAATTAATTTTCTCATAATTCAGACTGTTTCTTCCTTGATTACTACGGTTGCCAAGTCTGGCAAACTCACCGGCGGGGGAGGCTCCGACGAGTCCCGGAGCAGGCTCCATATGCGCGCGTGCTGCCACCACGTCACCGGAAGTGACGTGCGACGTTGCTGACGTTGGGGGCATGGCCAAGCTCAGCCACGCCCCCAACGTCAGCAACGTGGCTGCGTCACCTCTGGTGACGCAGCTTTGGGGGGCGGAGTTCCCCCCGGGGCCCGATTCCGCCACGGCGGAAATCGGGCCTCCAAAGCAGGGGCTTCCCCGCCCCCCTATCGCAACCCTATTGATTAAGCTTTTGTTTACCCCCCCATGACAGGGGCTGGAACCTCTGACCTCTCACGTCACCCAGTAGGTGTAACAACACAATCCATTCTAGTCCCTTACACAGAGAATCACATCTGAAAGGTTTATGATGTGATTCATTCCAAGCTCATTGAGTTCACCATAGAGTTTCCAGCGATTCTTAGAGCTAAACTTTGTCACGTCTGGGTTGTGCTCGGAAGTGACGTAGCGATGTCAGTGACGTTGCTACCCCCACCCCCACCCCTTGCTCAGAGCCTAGGCACATGAACTGAGGGAACAACACTGGGGAAATAATTCAGCACAGCAGCAAAGAGAGAGACCAGCAGGGTCTTGGAACAGAAGAGGTTAAGGAGGCTTGCAGAAGAAAGGAATTTGTTTTACATTTCTCACTCCTGACTGACTCTTAATGAGTAGCAAACACTTCTCCAAGCAGTGTGAACAGGCCTTTACAGATACAGCACCACAGACTGAGCTTTCATCTCGCCTCACACGCAGTGAGCTCACACATTCGACTATAGGCTCCAAATACGCCTGAGCCAAGGAAGTGTACAGAAACCAAGTAATATGCATGGATGTATAAGTCAGAAGATGTGGGATCACAGAATCATAGAGCTGGAAGGGTCATCTAGTCCAACGCCCTCCACAATGCAGGAAATTCAGAAATACATCCCTTCCCACCCCCAGTAACCCCTGTTCCATGCCCAGAAAATGACAAAAAAACAACAACAACAAACACCTCCAGGATTCCTGCCAAAACTGGCCTGGAGAAAAGTTGCTTCCTTACCTCAAAGTGGCAATCAGCATTTCCCTGGGTGTGTCAGAAGGGGCCACAAGAACTAAGCACTGAGGCAACCCTTCCTGCCCTCCCTCTCATGGTCTGCCTGAGAACCAGCATTGCTGCCAACAGTCCTGAGTTTCTTGGGGGATAGGAAAAATAGAATGAATAACACGTTCATGAATAACAAAGGCAAAATGCACTTACTTCTAACTTTTTTGCTCCCATCCCAGTGGGGTGAAGTTCTCAGGGACTGTACGTCTCTCCTAAGGAATCTTCCTTGCCAAACTGATTGCTTGAAAGGAGCCTTGCTTTGTTGGCAACATTCTTGCTTCTGTAACGGGCAAAGGGAAGAATCTGACAACCCCCTAAAACAGTCAGAAGGGCCGCCACCAGGGGCCAGCGGCGACCCAGGGCTTGACCCTGGGCGGACAATGGAAACCGGACTCTTGGTCTCTCCAATAGGAGCCAAGGGAAACGGGGAGGGAAATTCGAACCTCCCAATGGGATCCGGGGGTGTCCCCTGGATATGTATATAGTTGGCCTGCGGGCCGTTGTTCTTTGTCTTAGTTGTGTAAGAGTCAAGCGTGCACCATGTTATGGGAGCTGAGGAGGCCTAGCCACGCGGTCAACCCACTACACAATAGTGGCGATGAGGGTGGGATTTAGCGCTAGGCCACCCCTGCCGACGGCGTCTGAACACAACGGCCCGGCAGCCGAGCGATGACCGACTCCGCTTCCGCACAGCAGATCCCAACGACCGCCCCGTCCAGCGCGATGTCGACCGCGCCGGGGCAGGGAGGCCTGCTGCCGCCCTTCGATATGGCGCGGCCGCAAAAATGGAGTGCGTGGGTTCGAGGCGGCCAGCATACACAACAGGCAGGATAGAGAGGGAGGGAGAGATTTGTCATCCTGCCCTAAAGGAGGCTGACGGGATGGGCAGAGGGAATGCTCCATTCCTAAGAAAGATATGTGGAGTAGCAGAGCATAGTGGGTATGGAGGCCTGCGTTTTGCAATCTAAAAGAGCAGGCTGCCTTTCAAAGTGACCACAGGAGGACACGTGGAACCCCAGGAAGGCAGGAAGCACCACTGCAGAGTTGACAGAGTGGGCACTCTGGAGCTCCAAGTCAGCTCACTCACACAATAGCAAATCCCCAGGGTGAGCTCCTGGCCCTATGTCCCAGCTCACGTCCACCCAGCGATTCGAAAGCCCGTTAAAGGGCGAGTAGATAAAATGGGGACCTGCTACTAGAGCAGGGGGGCATCCACCTCCGGTGTAGCGGCGACGGCGGACAAGCGGAGAACGGAGGAATGATGCGGTGGAGGAGGAGAAAAGAATGGTGGCTGGCGAGGCGACGGGCAGGAACGGAGGCCGGACGAATGAGGCGCGGAGGCGGAGCAACACGGCAGGCCGGAGCCTGACTTGGACAGAGGCCGCCGCGGAGCATGCGCAGAAGCGCAAAGTGGTCCGGGCCTAGAGAGTTACATCTGCTGAAAAGGACGGAAGTGCAAAGACCAGCGCCGAAAGAAGGGTCGCCGCCAAGACTGTCCCCTCGCAAAGAAAGATCGGCTACAGACGAAAGTGTGCCTGGTAAGGCTTCTCACCTCCCTACTTACATGTGGCCCAAGATTAGGACTGTGTTAATTAATTAGAATTGTAAGCCGCTCAGAGCCCCTGGGGGGGTGAGCGGGATAGGAAATCTAAATAAATAAATAAATAAATAAATAATCTGGATCCTCAAGGAAACACCCCAACTGAGGTGTCTGTCTTCCCCAAGCTCCACCCCCAAATCTCCAGGAGTTTATCAACCTGAACCTGGCAACTGTACCCCCTGTCCCCCACCAGTGGCCAGGGCAGGCCTGGTAATCCTAGCTATAGTACAACAGACAGCCAAGAACTCATTGAGCTCCTGGCCTCCCGGCAAAGCTGCTGGAGGCCTAGGGGCTGGCTTGCCGCCCCGAAGGATTGTGGGACAGCATCAGCAGAGCCACGACGCTGGGTGTCATGATGTGGGCAGGGGGTGGAGCCGGCACCGCAAAAGCCAGGGCTCCGCTCCTGCCACAGGCAGTTACTTTGCGTGTTCGCCCACCCTCCCGCCCTGTTCTTGGTGTAGGCTGTTGGTGGTCGCCTATTGGGGCCAGGTAGGAGTTTTTTGCTTCTACCCAGTATTGGCTGAATGGGTGGAGGTGTTTTCGCCTACCTTGCACTGAGGGCAGTGGATTGAATGGTTGGTTGTGGTGGTCGAAATCTAAATAGGTTGGTCACTTGGCAGGTTTGTGCGAGCAAGAAACCGGAACCGGTGAGCACCTTATGGCATTTTCCCATTAGGGAACAGGGGGTCATCAGGAACTGCCCTCAGATTCTAGGGTCCAGGGTGAGGAATGGTGATCACCTCCGGGAACCTCTTAGGGTAAGGCTCCTCTCTGCAAGTTGTAGGGCTTCAGGGGTAGGCGCTCCTAGGTGGCGACCAGTTTTGCTGGGCTGCCGGTCACGAGCCAGACCGCTGGCTCAAGACTGGAGCTGGGTGACCCACCCGTGAAAAGGGCAAGGAGGCTGGTCAAGGAGTGACTCCTGCCTTGCCTGTTCCAGGCTCGCTTAGTTGGTCCCTTGCTGCAATGTTATGTTAAATAGTTAATAAAGTGGCCCTTGTGTACTTCCAAACTGTTGTCTGTCTCGTTATTCCGCCTGGGGGGGGGCAATGGGACAAGGTTGTGTGAATGAAGAACATAATTTGGATAGGGATATAGGGCTGCTTCATACTTACCTGGGATTCCAAAAAGCATGCCGAGTCAGTGTGGTGATGAACAGAAACACTGTTCACAAACAGCTCAGTCCTCAGTTTATAATATACTCTGCTGATTAGTCAACATGCCTGTCTGTCACTTCTGTTATCTACTGAGTCCTGCTCTCTTCCCTCACTCTTCTCTCACTGTCCTTGTTGGACTGAAACAAGGACCAGAAGGCACCAGAAAACTAAGGATTAACATTCTCCCCTCATTATCATCTGAGCGACTACACTGTTCCAATTTGGATTAGTTACAATAGCCAAATTAAAGAAAGGGATATATTAAGTTCAGGTTTTGATTAATTGCCTTCCAACTCCATATCCCCTACAATGGAAGCTCGTGTTCTACCATTCCACAGTCATATTTCCTTGTGTGATTGCTAAAATGTGTCTAATGGGCAGGGGTCTCAGCAATGTACAGCCATTTCCTCTGCATGTTTGTGCAACGTAATTGGTTCATTTGGAAGCCCATGGAGGAGAACACCAAGAGGTATCTGGAGGAATACGTACTTCTACATCTGGTGGGACAAGCACCATTCATGCTAAGATTGTCTCTCAGGTAAGAAAGCACGATTTGGTTCTACCAAACACACACACCCCGATATTGCATTAATTGGCACTCTTAAACCATATACATTAAGAAATTCAACAACGACGTATCCAGTGGAATGTGCACCCTGCAGCACAAGAAGAATCAGTGTTATTTTTAAACACTGGAAAAAAATACTTCCATGTGAATTGGACAGAAAATAACATAAACCAGACTCACCACTTTGAATACTGAGAACTTTCCAAAGAAAACTCACAGCCAGGAAACTGAGCATTACAGAGAACAAGCCGCACCATACCAACTGCCATCATTCAGACAGCAAAGACCCTGAGCCCTGCAACATAAGTAGGGGCACTAAAATGGGTCCTTGCCCAGGCATGGCTTCCCTGGAAATGGGAAAGATGGAACTTGCATGCTCCTTGCATGCATCTGCTCCCAGTTCCGGTTAATTGACTGCTGCTTCCAGGGGGAGGGAAACATTGGATGCTGTGATGACTTATCACATGCTTCTGTTACATGAGATGGTCAGCAACTTCCACACATCCTTGGTTAGCCAGTTTGCTGTAGTGGTTAAGAGCAGGGGACTCTAATCTGGGAGGACTGGGTTTGATTCCCCACTCCTCTGCAGGTAGCCAGCTGGGTGACCTTGGGTCAGTCACAGTTCTCTCAGGGCTGTTCTCTCAAGAGCAGTCCTCGCAAGAGCTCTCTCAGCCCCACCTACCTCACAGGGTGTCTGTTGTGGGGAGAGGAAGGGAAGGCGATTGTAAGCCGCTCTGAGACTCTGAGTGAAGGGCAGGGCATAAATCCAACTCTCCTCCTCCTCCTCCTCCAGATCTCTGGTACAAGAAACTCTAGCCGTGCTGCAGCTAAAACAGTGAAACTGGCTTCTAATCCTTATTGTGAACTTTCATGTTCTATTAACTAACATTTGCAGCAGCATCTCAGAGCTGGTTCACGCATCACAGTGGCTTCACATGATCAGTTTGAGAGTGCAGTGTGGTTTGGCTGCACTTAGATGAAGGTGGCTGTGACAAGCCCCAGGGTTCTCCTGACCCTTCAGGCCTTTTTTGAGCGGAATTGAGCTGGAACCCTGGGATAAATCCCTCTTTGATAACGTACCAAGCCTGGGTTTGGTCCTTTGCACACACAGTAGAACATGCCAGGAAAAGCAACAAGTTTTATTACAACAGATTAGAAAATAGTTCAATCTTGTAAGTAAGTCGGTGCTATAAAATAACAAACCTCACTTTCTACATACACTCACTCACTTGGAAGCATGTAGGTTATCGCAGGACTAGGCTGGTGCGATGTGAGATCCCCCCCCCCCCAATGGTGGAAATGGGACATTCTGGTAAAAAGATTCCTTGAGGCGCACCAATGTGCATGCACACATAAATCTTGTCGCAGTGACAATTTCATAAATGGATGTTTCAGCATACCTGCAATTGTATATAGCGTCAGTGGGACTTACCTCGTTTTACTCATGAGCCCCTAAACCTATCGTTCTGAAATTCTGAAGGGATCTTAACAAGGAGTACCAATGTATTTACCTGTATTTTACCTTTACCTTTAAGCCACAAAATGATTGTATTCATTTGTCTAATTCGGATAAAATCTATTAGGTAGCAGAAGGTTTATTGATTTATTTTATTTAGGAGATTTTTATACTGCCTCTCAGAATACTGCTAGAGGGTTTCCATCAGTGCTCCCGCTAAGCTGTGGAGTCTTGTGAGCAAAAACTTTGTGAGCTACTGGCATTAAAGTTGTGAGCGAGCGATTTGGCTGCTACATAAATTAGTTTGCTTTGGAGCCATCCTTCCTAAGCTAAGACAAAAACGTGTGAGCTGGAGCCTAAAAGACTGTGAGCTAGATCACACTAACTCAGCTTAGAAGGGAACACTGGTTTCCATCTCTGCAAACTTTATCCAATTTTGAAAAGAGACATTTTTTAAAAATCCATGGAAGTAAATATTTGCTCTTTGTGTGTGTGGGGGGGAATGATTAAAAATGATACTGAAATGAAGCAAGTGTACAAATTGGGCACAGACTGAAGCAAAAGGTTAAAACAAGCCAACCAAATGAATCAACCCACCACTGAAACAAAACACAAAATGAATATATATGTTTTTGCACACTCCTAGCAGTTACACAGTAAACATGTATGGCAGGGGGAAGGAATTTTTATGCAGGCTTGGATTTTCAAAACAAGTGAGGGCTCCACAAAAGTTTGGTACTCTCTGGCCTAGAACCCCCCCCATGCTTAACTATAGAGTACATCCCACTGAAGTGGGGTTTACTTGTAAATAAACAAGCTTTAGAATCATACTTTCATTGTTTCATTTGCTATGAACATACTGTGATAGAAGGATCAAAACATTAAAGTTTCTTGTCACAATTAAAATCGGTTTATCCCAATTAATCTACAGATTAAGTGGATCAACAGGACAATTCTATGCAGAATTACATCGGTGTAAGAAGACTGAAGCTCATGGGCTAAGACTGGAGTCACTCTGCACAGAATTGCACAGTAAAACCAGTGGTGCAATTCATACCCCCTAAAAATGACCACTAGATTGGATCTGGTGCTTTAGAACTAAAGCAGTAAGAGGCAGCTTCCAACCTAACCCAGAATGATCTGACAATGAATACACTTCCGAGCATTTGCTCCATTGTTTTACCTAACCCACACCGGAACAGCAAAAGATGCGGCTCAAAACCATGTTCAAATACCCCAGGTCAATGCCATACTGACTGCAGATTCATACCTGAATGGCCATAAAGTGGCCATAAATCTATGCAGACAGTACCATAAAACTGAGAGCTCAAAGGAAGTGAAACCAAACCAGCATGAAGTGTGGAGGCTACCATAAAATCCAACAATCAAAGAAAGTGAAAGGTGCCTGCAATGTAGAGGGAAATCTGTTCCAACACGGGTTTGGTAGAACAACGGAGCAAACGCTAGATGCAAAAAAGGGCCTAAGTCATCTCCTCCTGTTCAATGTTCCCTCTAAGCTGTGGAGTCTTGTGAGCAAAAATTCTACTTTATGAGCTACTGGCATTAAAGTTGTGAGCAAGTGATTTGGGTACTGCATAAATTAGTTTGCTCTTAAGCCATCCTTACTGAGCTAAGACAAAAATGTGTGAGCCAGAGGCTAAAAAACTGTGAGCTAGCTCACACTAACTCAACTTAGAGGGAACACTGCGTCCTGTTCAATGCTATTATTTTTTCTTACATTAATGTTGTTTGGGACTAAAGTGGATTCAAGGCTGGATTAAAGAGACACCTCTTTGCTACGATGTCACATCACTCTTCAGACTGCTGCTGCATGGGATGAATAAAATAGGTATTTTCTGCCTGCCAAGGACCAGCTGGCCGGTGGAAGGAAAGTCCCTCCACCACCACCCCAAACAGTGTCATCCTGCACAACGTGATGACATCACCTGGAAGTGACATCAGTGAGTCAGCGACTTGGGGGGGGGGGTGACGCTCTGCTTTTGGGGCAAAACTCTGGGATTTGAGGTCCCTGTTATTGTAAGAGTTTTGCCCAAAGAGCAGAGTGTCACCCCCAACGTCACTGACGCGCTGTCACTTCCAGGTAATGTCAGCATGTTGCACAATTCTTCACCCACTCCTGGAACATCCCCCAAAGCCCCCCACCAGTGAGATGGAGTGACCTGGCAACCCTAGTTCAGAAGATGAGTGATGACTATTGTCAGGGCTATTTTTGGGCAGGAACGCACAGGTACGGAGTTCCGGCTGGCTCCCGAGTTGGCCACGCCCAGCAGGAACTCATTAGCAGAACAGGCCACACCCAACAGCAGAAACTCATTAGGATTGGCTACTGTAATGTATTCATATGCTGACATGAGTACATGCGGATGTATGGTGAAACATCCCATAGGGAAGCTATGTCAAGCTTCGTCTCCAACAGGGATTCAAGTCCGAGACTAACAGACCAATCACGTTCAAGCTAGCTTTAAGCGGGAACGTTGGTGATTGGACCTTATGCGTTCAACCTGATAGGTTGTTAAATGTAAAGTAGGAGTGGCTATGTTAGCCGGGAATGTTTAAATACCGAGCAGTTTCAATGGACAAACTGTTCGGGCTATCAGATGTTGGACCGTGTTGGTGAAGTGATCGTAGAGCTGAATTAGGGGTGTGTGGCCTAACATGCAAAGGAGTTCCTGCTACAAAAAAACCCCTGGGTTTTGACAACAAACAAGGTCAACAGAATAAGAAGCAAGAGGTGGGTGTGGCTGGATGGCCACCCTTCTGGTAACATGGGGGTGCGGCCTAATGTGCTAATGAGCTGTGCTGTCAGGGGTGTGGCCTAATATGCTAATGAGTTTCTGCTGTTGGGTGTGGCCTGTTATGCTAATGAGCTCCTGCTGAGCTTTTTCTACAAAAAGAGCCCTGACTATTGTGCAGTGATACCCAGCGTGGTGTTATGGTTGCCAACCGCCAGATAGCTTCTGGAGTTCTCCCAGAATTACAGTTGATCTCAACACTACAGAGACCAGTTCCCTTGGAGAAAAGGGAAGCTTCTGAGGGTAGGCTGTAGGGCATCACATTCATGCTGAGCTCCCTGTCCAGCCCAAACTCCCCCGTTCCCAGGTTTTCCAGGAATTTCCCAAACTGGATTTGGCAATCCTTCATGGTGCTCATAGTGCCTGCTGGTTGGTCTCCGGTACCCATTTGTTTTTCACCCAAAACATCTTATCCCCACAACAAAGACTCAAACCTGCATCAAAAGACCCCAAGAAGTATGCCCTCGTGTCTGCAGGGAACATCCAAACTCTTAATTTGTTGTACCAATATTTTTGTGATTGGTTCCAGCTCCATGGCAGTCATTTTGTTGTGGCACCGCTATCTGTTCTTAAATCTCTAAAAGTGCTCAAAGGTCCACCAGGTTTGGGAGCCCCTGCAACAGTGCAATAAAAATACAATACCCAGTTCTGTACAGACACGTCCTTCACTCTCCCATTAAATCAATGCTTTTTCATTTTGAACGTGGGCTGGATTTGGTTCCGCCTCACTTGCTCCAATTCTGTGTCCTCCTCCCAAGTTGAGCTCCCAATTCTAGAAGATCCTGACAGAACTGCAGCATTACCCAGTGGAGAGAAATGCTACAGGGTGATGAGCATCTCAAGCTGAACAAACAAAAGCCATCTGTATTTCTTGCAAAGCACATTTTTAACCTGAAAAGAAAGCTGAGCTGATTGCATTCAAAGTGAACGGAACAAGCAAACAGAGCTTTGCCAAAGAGGACACCAAAACTTGGACAAGGCTCAGCAATTGCTGTTCTCAGCCTAGAGGAACCAGCAAGCCGAGTGGCATTTAGTGATCTCCCTGAGGAAGGTTAGGCTGTTTATTTTACTCATATCACACTCTTGTTCTCTTATGCTCAGTGCAATATTAGGATAGCTAGAGGAGGTCATTTTTTCCACAGACATAGACTTGTCTGTAGTTATTTCGCTCTTCTATGAAAGGAAAGCTACAGCTGGATCTAGATGGAAACAGCAGTGATCTGTTCCTTCTCCCTCTCCAATGTTCCAGGGCATGCTAAGAGGAGCATCTGTCTTACTGAATTGAACCGTCAACTCAGGTCACTTTGAGATCAGTGCGCCCTTCCAGGGAGAGGCCTCCATCTTGGGAAAAGAGGAGTAACAACAGCATTCTGATCATGGAGGTGGGCCCATGAGACTCTTCCACATGTGACAATGATATGTGTGAGAAGACAGCGGGAAGATCCAGCAGGGAACTAGACCACACCCTTGGTTAACTTGGGGGATAGTGTCCTAAGAAGCCATGTGCAGTGACTGATGGATGTTGTTTCCTAAATTGCTACATGCTTGGTCCTACCCAATCAGATTCACATAGCAAACTGGATGATGTGACAACCTACATCTGACATGATGACATCATCGAAAGCCTTTTTCAAAAAAACAGCTATGTGGATTGACACCATCAGATTTGACTCTATGCGGCGGAGAGCAGACAGGGATGAGTGAGGGGAATTTAAATGAGGGAGTGCAGATTTTGCAAGGTCATTGCTCATGGCTAGAAGGGGGAGGCATTTGGGGGTGCTGTAAGAAAAGTACAGGAAGGATCAGCTCTGTCTTAATCTAGACACGTCACAACACACCCTTGAAGAATTCTGCATGGATATCGGTGTTTACGGTACACTTAAAATAAACCAACCACCAATGTACTTTAACATTGGTAAAAAATCAGTTTATGTTATGAGACTGTGAATGATATCCTGTGCATCGCTCTTTCAGTCTAAACCCAATAAATGACTGTAGGGTAAAGTAACTCACAGGTCTGTGCTGTAAGTACCTGAAATGTATTGAGTACTGTACAATTATAACTAATAACCTCACTGTTCTCATTTGGACAGTTACAGTCTTGTTCCATGATCTATTTGTCTCCGCTGTAATACTGCAAGACAAGAGATCGTGGCCTCTGCTGCAACCATTTGGAGGTGGAAATATTCTGGAGACTAGTGCGGCTAAGATACTGCTTGGAGTGTCACCGACTTTGCTGGCTTTGGGTATGTCTTTCCCAGTCCTTTAATGTTTGGCAGGGTTTCCTGCATTATATTTTCAAATACCACAACAATGCCCTCTTAGGAGTTCCCCTCATCCCCCCCCCCCACTCAGTTCTTTTCCATGTGCCATTATTAATTTATACATGTAAATAATCTAGTTCTTCCCTCTTGCCTGTCATCGGGGAGATGTTCTTTGCTTCCTACTCCCTAAAGCCATCTCAGGTAGCAAACGCGCTTGTTCCTACACTCATATCTGCTTTTTTAATTTAAAAGGACACCTGCGTTTCCTTGTTGTGCATAACGTCATATGTCAATGCCGGTTCTTAAAAATACACCAGAGACTCTGAGGAAACTCAGTTCCCGTCTCTTCAGCGCATGTCAGCTTTCAAAGGAGGCTTTCAAATTGCACTTGAGGAAGTACTGGATTATATTTCTGCCCATGGGCCCGATCTAGCAAAAGCACTTGGAAAGTTCTTTATTTGCTACCAAGTCCCAGTAAAATTAGCAGGGCGTCTTATTTAGGGCACAATCCATTGGGAAGCTCTCCTGCACAAGTTCCATTAAGCGAACTGCAGCTGAGCAAATTTTGTAGTTGCCCAATATGAAGGGACCAGGCTTTGCTGATGCAATAGTCTGTTATGAATGGATCAAACTGCCGAGATGGAACCAACACCAATTTGGTTGCCTCAGAAGTCATTTCGGGGGGGATCGCAGGGGATCGCACTTCCCCCGGGTGATGTATGGTGGGTGGGGCACATGACGAAGCCCCGCCCCCTGCTTCCGGCCGCCCCGCTTCCGGCCCTCATTCAGCCAGGAGGAGGCAGGAGAAGAGGGAGGGTAAATTGCTTCCTCCCTGCCTCTCCTCACCCCTGCCTGCCTGGGGCCAGGGAGGGCCTTTGTAGGGCTTCCTTGCACTCCCGCCGGCCTTGCAGG
The DNA here is from genome assembly GCF_001447785.1 of Gekko japonicus. Taxonomy (NCBI): domain Eukaryota; kingdom Metazoa; phylum Chordata; class Lepidosauria; order Squamata; family Gekkonidae; genus Gekko; species Gekko japonicus. The sequence goes on from NW_015164198.1 coordinate 909,669, forward strand.
TCCACCGCCGGGCCCCTCATGGGGCTCAGCAGTGGAGTTGCAAAGCCGGCAGCGGCCGGGACCGTTGGGGGCGGGGTGTGTGGCCTTATGAGACACTTCCGGTGATGTCAGGGGGTGTGGCATATGCTAATGAGTTATACTAATGAGTTCCCCTAGCTCTTTTTCTACGAAACGACCCCTGGGTTGCCTGCAGACGGTGCGAAGCTTTGCAGCACTTCATACAATAACTAAATATAAGCATAGTAATGCCTTCACAGAGGGCTTACACAGAAAAAGTAATTAATAGTAGCGTTCAGCGCCTGCTGAAGTACTTCAGTGGAATCAGGCACTGATTGCAAATTCATTCAAGGCCCCGCTTGGAACGCGGCTGTGCCAGGCCCTCTCTTCCAAGCATGGCAGCACAGAACATCATTGGCAGAGCAGAGCTGGTATCAAGCCAATAGGAGGGTATTCTGCAGTGTGTTGGGCTCTACCTTCCTCAAGCAGGCATTTGCCCCAAATTGCTGAGCCACTCCATCTCTTTTATTTGAAGCAACATGGAATTAGCTGGCCAACTTCAGGGGCAGAGCAGGGATTTTTAAACTCTCCTTCAAATTGGCTCCAGTTGGGGGGTCTTGGTTCTGTTCCTTCGTGTTGCTCCTGGGGAGCAATATTATAAATAGGGCTGGTCTCATGACTGGTTAGGTCATAACTAGGTATGGCGGGAATAGTGTGGGATGCTGGAACACAGGTAGTACAATTTGGCAAGCACCCTGGGGCATCTAAGGATTATGGAAGGTTTCCAAAGCCAGCTCATTGTTAGCTTGAAAAGTACATTCTCTTTGTTCTGAGCAGCGTCAATCAAACCCTTAGTTACTTGGGGGGTGGGGGTGAAGCTTGTAATCTCTCGGCACAATGAATGGGCAGTCCAGGGTGAACAAAGATGGAGGTAACACTGGCCAAGGTTGGGACCAGGGTGCTATTGACAAAATTGGTGGTAGCCAAAGAGCTGCTTTATTATATCAGCCATTCATTCATAAAGGGCTTATTGAGAATCATCGTAAAAAGTTAAAAAGTGAAATTATAGTGATACAGATTAGCCATTCACTAAATTTAATTTAACCAATATATTGTCGTAGGGCTGTCAGGGCCTAGACGCTGTGGTGGGAGGCCTCCCGCCAGCAGCTCTCTTTGCCCACTGCTGCTCCAAGTGGCGGTGAGAGAATTTTTAAAGGCTAGGGTCATCTATGCTGCTACAACGCTTCCAGGGAAAACCTGGAAGTGATGTAGGGTACTTCTGGGAACTGCCAGACACGCAGCGTTTCCAGCAGGGTTGCCACCAGTGTTCCCTCTAAGATGAGTTAGTGTGAGCTGGCTCACTGTTTTTTAGTCTCTGGTTCACACATTTTTGCCTTTGCTCAGGAAGGATGGCTCCAGAGCAAACTAATTGATGCAGCGGCCACATCGCTCGCTCACAACTGTAATGCCAGGAGCTCACAAAGTAGAATTTTTGCTCACAAGACTCCACGAATTAGAGGAAACATTGGTTGCCAGGTCTATTTACCCAGCCGGCAAGGGGGGGGAGCCTTCTGGGAGTGGGGAGGGCTGGGTGATGTCACTGCATGTGATGTTGGTGGCAGGATGATGTCACACAGAAGTGACATCATCACACCGGGCACGTAGCCTTTTGGTCAAAACTCTATAGTTACCATAGAGTTTTGGTCAAAACATGAGAATGTTGCTGTGCGATGTGCCTGGTGTGACATCATCATGGTGGCGACATTGATGCAGGAGGGGGCTGTTCGGGGATGGGGCTTCCCCTGCCAGCTAGCTGGCCAGTGGAATGGAGCCCCTGAAATTGGGGAAACCCCTGCCCCAACCGGGGGTCTAGCTACCCTAGTTTCCAACAGTTCCTAAAACTTCCCTCTGGAAATGATGTGGTAGTGCACAGGATGTTGTGAGCTCTCCCCCAGGGGCTTCCTGCCTGTATTGTATATTGTTGCTTTCTGTGTTTGGGGAAGCAGGGGCTGGTACAAGATCTTGGCGTTTTAAATACATCAAGTTTTCAGAATGCAAATCTAAACTGTAGCTAAATTCTTGTTGCTATTTCTTTAGAACTGTCATGATCCTAGGCCTAAGGCTGAAGAATGAGCAGCCTGCAGTTCTCAGGGAAGTCTGTCTTCCGTAAAGGCCTCAGAAAAGGAAATAAGAGTATGTGGGGGGGGGGGGGGGGGAAGGAATACTTGGAAAGGACATCCCATAATCTGCAGCAGATCCCATGCAGCAGCACCTCTTTCTGCAATAAGGATTTTCAGGACTTTTTTGGGGGATCAGTACACTGCACTTTGTGTGTGTGTGTGTGTGTGTGTGTGTGTGTAGGGCCAGCACTACCATTAGGCCAACCTAGGCAGCCGCCTAGGGCGCAGACTTCAGAGAGGTGCAGAACTGACACACACCAACTTACTCCACTGGCACAAGCCCGGCACAGTGGCAGCGAGCAGCTGAGTGGTCACCAGGATCGGGCCAGGACCTCACTGGCCTTTTTGCAAGGAGATGAGCCTGATGGCCAGGCAAGCCAGGAGTGGGATCCACATAATGCAATGCAGGTGGCGCAGCAGGCCCCTCCTCCCCCGGCAGTGCTCAGCAGAAAGGTCTCCCCCACCTCCACCAGGGGGAGCTAGAGTCACAATGACCCAAGTGCAGGTAGGAGGCAGAGCAGCAGCACTGCTGCATGTCAGGGTGAGCACAGCCACCTCCTCTGCCCGCTGCTGCTTCTCTCGCCCACTGGACTCTCCATCCGCCTTGGCTTTCCCAGGGAGCTGCTGCTGGCCACAAAGGGCTTTTGTCTCTGTCCCTGCACCCCGCTCCTTGGCAAAGGGCCTAAGCAACTGTCCAGGTAGGGGAGAAGAGAAGGAGGAGGAGCCACCCACTACTCCAAAGAAGGGGAGTCCCTCAGGGCTGCACTTGCTCCCCTCTACCGGTGCGCACGGGCAGTGGCAGGAGCAGCAGAGAGAGAGAGAGAGAGAGAGAGAGAGAGAGAGAGAGAGAGAGAGAGGGCGGCCGCGGGACGGAGCAGCGGAGAGAGAGAGAGAGAGAGAGAGAGAGAGTCCTTAGCCAGCCTCGTCCCGGGGCTGCCTGCAAAGATTAAGAGAGGCCAGCCGGCTGGCCAGCCCTTGTCTCTCCCCTTCTGTCTGCTGGGGTCAGTCCCCCCTGGGGTTGCTGACAGAGCAGGCAGGCAGGGTGCAAGGACCCAGCGCCAAAGACTGGGGGGGAGAGAAACGTTTGTGTGTTTGTGTCTGTCTGTCTATGTGAGGCATGGGGGTGGGTCGTGAAGTCACAAGCTCCTTGCTAGGGACGGTCCTCAGGTCCTCCAAGGGCACAGGGTCAGCGGTGCATGTGTGAGGTGGGGGTTGCCAACTCCAACTTGGGGAACTCCTTGAGATTCGGGGGACACAGACTTGGGCAGATGGAATCCGGGGAACGGGCTTAGCAGCACCCTCCAAAGCAGTGAAACAGAATGAAGTTTTAGACAGGAATGATTTGGCCAAACTGGAATTGCTGAGCTGCAAAGTGCTAAGGCAGAAGAAACAAGGGCCAAGGCAAGGCAGCACTGTAGGCCTTTTTTCAACATCAAGACTGAAACATCAGGAGTGTTTTGCAAAAACAAAAAACAAATATGGAGAACAAAGTTTGATTCCAGTGGCACTTTTAAGACCAACAAAGTTTTATTCAAGGTATAAGCTTGCATGTGCATGCACACAATCAGTTCAGAGCGTTCACCAGGGTCCGCAACAAACCAAGATGCCAGCTCTGTCCCCATATTCACTCTGATAACACAATCAGCAGACCTTAACAACACCAGCCATACCATTTCAAGTTCATTCACTTGTTCAAGATGTCATCGTCCACCTGTACACTGCATTGGCCAGGCCACCCCTGGAGTACTGTGTGCAGTTCTGGAGGCCTCACTTTAAAAGAGATGTGGACAGAATCGAACACATGCAGAGGAGAGCGACCAGGATGATCGGGGGGGGTGTGTGTGGCCTGGAGACCAAGCCCTATGAGGAAAGGCTGAGGAACTTGGGAATGTTCAGTCTGGAGAAGAGGAGGTTGAGGGGGGACATGATTACACTCTTTAAGTAATTTCTGCATCCATTTGACCATACATGTTTTAACTTGTTCTGTCTCTGTGTCATATTGGAGTAGGAGTTTATAAATTCATCCTAATAGATGGCCTTTTGATTGAAGGGTTATCTTTTTAAATTCAGTCAGGTCTATTCCATCTCTTTCTGTGTAAACAAATTTCTTAAGTCTGGAAACTAGTTGAAAATAGATTAGCCATTGTATTTTCTTCCCTTCTTCCTTGATTTTTTGCTAAGATTTAATTTCTCCTTGAGAATTTATCATATCTCCATAAATTATAAAACCATTGTATCTCTTCACATGCTTGTTTGTCATAATATACATCTATTGGTGACATTACTAGCAATGCTGAAGGACTGACTCGTCTTCTTGTTGTCTCTCATATTTTGAGTGAGCCGTCTCTAATGATATGACTTGTATTTTGCGGTGGTTCAAGTGGTTAAGATGCTGAACTGCATGCTGTGGAAGGTCGGTAGTTCAGCAGTTCAAGACCTGAGTGTGCCGCATGACGGAGTGAGCTCCCGTCTCTAGTTCCAGCTCCTGCCAACCTAGCAGTTCGAAAGCAAGAAATTGCAAGTAGATAAATTGGTACCGCTTCAGTGGGAAGGTATAGCGTTCTGTGTGCCTTGGTGTTTAGTCATGCCGGCCACACGACCACGGAAAAGTCTTCGGACAGCGCTGGCTCTTCGGCTTTGAAACAGAGATGAGCACAGCAACCCTAGAGTCGGATTCGACTGGCTTTCAAGCAAGGGAACCTTTACCTTTACTTTATGTTGCTTTGTATTTTTCCAAATTGATTTCTTAATCCATATATCTGCTGCTTCTTATCTCACTGCCCCCAGACATTCTTCCTAAAATGCATTTATGTTTGAAAATTGGTGGGTGTAGGGGGGGGGGGAGGTAGCCTCGCCTAGTGTGCAAAAAAAACCCTGACATCTGCCCTGTGTGTGTGGTAAGTGCCATCAAGTGCCATCAAGTGCCATCAAGTGCCATCAAGTCACAGCTGATTTATGGAGACTCTGTTGGGTTTTCAAGGCAAGACACTAAAAGAGGTGGTTTGCCACTGCCTTCCTCTGCATAGCAACACTTGACTTCCTTGGTGGTCTCCCATTCAAATACTAACCAGGACCAATGCTGCTTCGCTTCCAAGTTCTGATGAGATTGGGGTAGCCTGGGCTATTAGCACCCCTAACTCAGTTGTTTCTGCTAGTCATTTTCCAGTAGGTTAATCTCTACCATACTGCCATAATGACTTACATTATTATACTGTAACCAGTCACATAGTCACCCTATCTTGAAGATTTGTTTTGCTAGTCCACCAAGTTGCATGTTGTTCTTCAAGTGCCCTGGATCAAAGGTCTCACAGCAATGCAAATTACAACACAAATGTAAAACCAGAGTAGGAAAACAAATGTAAATCTGAACTTTCTGTTTGGTAACCTAAGAATTAGGAAGTGCCACTGAAGTGTAGTGGGTTAGACGCGTAAAGAAAGCACGGAAACTGATGTAGTGATCAGCATGGCTTTACTGGTACACAACAAGACTGAAGACTAACGGCCGGCAGGCCAACTATATACACAGTCCAGGGGCTTCCCCTGGTCCCATTGGTGGGTTTGAATCTCCCGCCAAGGTCCCATTGGTTCCCCCCAGTGGAGGGACTAGAATCCTAGTCCCATTGTTGTGCCGGACTGAAGCTCAGGAGTGTGCGCTGACCTCCGGTGGCGGTCAGCGGACACAACATCCCTCCCCCCATAGTCCGGGCCCTCCCCTAAGTCACGTAGTCCTTTAAGTACGATGGGGACCGTCGTACTCTAGCTGACCGTCGAGGGGTGGCCCCTCGTGCTTCCGGAATTCCGACCTCAGGGCCGGGTTCTGACGAGGGAGCTGGTGCTCCTGCTTCCGCCGCCTCCGGAACGGGGTTTTCCTCGACCGAAGCTGGGGCCGTGGGGCCCTGTGCCGGGTGCTCCTCGGCTGGCAAGTCCTGTGCAGTCGCCTCGGGTGTGGTCTCTCTAGGTTCCGTCTGCTGTCTCGTCTCTTCCTCTGTCTGGGACTCCGGTAGCACTCGCTGTCTGAGCTGGTCGATGTGCCTTCTCCATATCTGCCCGCACTCCATGGATACCTCGTACATCACGGTACCCAGGGGCCGGAGTATGCGGCCCGCAATCCACTCCGGACCGCGGCCGAAGTTTCTGGCGAGAACCGGGTCCTCTGGGAAGAACCCCCTTGGTGCTTCCCTCTGCTCGACTGCGTTTCTTTGGTCGGGGGCCCGGTCGGGGTGCAGGCGGTCCAAAAGGATCGTTGGCTTTCGACCCATCAGTAGTTCTGCTGGGCACCTTCCGCTGACAGGGTTGGGAGTCGTGTGCTGGGTCAGGAGGAATCTGGCGATGCGGCATTCCCATTCCCCTTCCACCATCCGGCTCAAGGCCTCCTTTGCGGTCCGGACCATTCGCTCCGCTTGGCCGTTGGTTGCGGGGTGGAACGGCGCTGACCGGACATGTCGGATCAAGTTGCTGCTGAGGAACTGCTGGAATTCCTCGGACGTAAAAGCCGTCCCGTTGTCCGACACGATGGTGTCCGGCAGCCCGTGTGTGGCAAAGAGTCCTCGTAGGGCGCGGATGGTGGCTTTTGCGGACGTTGCAGCCACGGGGCTTATTTCCAGCCACTTTGAGTAGGAATCCACCGTGACCAGGAACAGCCGTCCCTGGAATGGCCCTGCGAAGTCTATATGGAGCCGGGACCACGGGGTACGGGTGGATTCCCACGCCTGCGCTGGTGCCCCCGGTGGGCTGGGTCTCACCGCCTGGCAGGGCTGACAACGCTTGACCCATGCTTCCACCTCTGCGTCGATGCCGGGCCACCAGACGTAGCTTCTTGCCAGCCCTTTCATCCGGACGATGCCCGGGTGAGCTTCATGCAGTGCCTGGAGGACCCTCTGGCGTAATGCGTGTGGGACCACGACCCTGTCTCCCCATAGCAGGCATCCCTTGTGTGCAGAAAGTTCGTCCCGCCGGGTAGCATACGCCGCGAACTCAGGGTCTGTCTTCTCAGGCCACCCCCTCACCACCCAGCCCAGAACCCGGGATACCACGGGGTCCCGAGCCGAGCGGCGGGCAATGTCCCGCGCTTGCAACGGGGCCTCCGGCAGGCCCTCCAGCTGAAGGACCCGGAAGGCTGGGGCCGGGTCCTCAACCACCTCAGGTAGTGGGAGGCGGCTAAGAGCGTCCGCGTGGCCCATGGCTTTCCCGGGGCGGTGCAGGAGCAGATAATTGTAGCCAGCGAGGAAAATAGTCCACCTTAGGACTCGCGGCGAGAGAACCTGCGGCGTCCGGCGGTCGGGCGCGAAGAGGCCGAGGAGCGGGCGATGGTCTGTGACAATGGTGAACGGCCTGCCGTATATGTAGTCGTGGAACTTCTTGACCCCGGCCACAATTGCGAGACCCTCCCGGTCGATCTGGGCGTAGTTCCGCTCCGCCGCAGAAAGGGTTCGAGAGTAATAAGCGACCGGGACCTCCCTGCCGTCGGCCAAACGGTGAGCCAACACAGCCCCGACCCCGTAAGGCGAGGCATCGCATGCCAAAACCACCGGTAATGTCTCATCAAAATGGGCCAGG